>NC_084577.2:31992586-32030086 GCF_033978685.3 Nerophis lumbriciformis | reverse complement strand
TAAGACCAGAGTGCTAGTGTCTTTCACAGAGCAGTAAGACCAGAGTTCTAGTGTCTTTCACAGGTCGATGCAGTAAGACCAGAGTCTAGTGTCTTTCACAGAGCAGTAAGACCAGAGTTCTAGTGTCTTTCACAGAGCAGTAAGACCAGAGTTCTAGTGTCTTTCACAGAGCAGTAAGACCAGAGTTCTAGTGTCTTTCACAGAGCAGTAAGACCAGAGTTCTAGTGTCTTTCACAGAGCAGTAAGACCAGAGTTCTAGTGTCTTTCACACAGCAGTAAGACCAGAGTTCTAGTGTCTTTCACAGAGCAGTAAGACCAGAGTTCTAGTGTCTTTCACACAGCAGTAAGACCAGAGTTCTAGTGTCTTTCACACAGCAGTAAGACCAGAGTTCTAGTGTCTTTCACAGAGCAGTAAGACCAGAGTTCTAGTGTCTTTCACACAGCAGTAAGACCAGAGTTCTAGTGTCTTTCACAGAGCAGTAAGACCAGAGTTCTAGTGTGTTTCACAGAGCAGTAAGACCAGAGTTCTAGTGTCTTTCACAGAGCAGTAAGACCAGAGTTCTAGTGTCTTTCACAGAGCAGTAAGACCAGAGTTGTAGTGATCAATGGTGTCACATGTGTATCATGTTTGTACTTCTTAGGGCAAGTCGTGCCGTTACCATCATGCAGTAAAGAAGATGAGCCACCAGAGCGACCTGCAGTCACATGGTCTACAAAAGGCCTGGGACATCGAGGACTTGGTGTCCTTGGGCAAACGTCTTCGTGCTTGTCCTTACTACGCTGCTCGTGAACTCATGCAGAGCTCCCACATCATCTTCTGTCCTTACAACTACCTCCTGGACCCCATGATCCGAGAGAGTGTGAGTCCTCCACTGACACTGATCACATTGAACAGGAACAACCAATGTTTACAAGGTCTTAGGGTTGTGCAGTATAGCGGTACTAGTATAGTATCGCGGTACTAATGGATCTAAAACGGTACTATACTATGTTTGAAAAGAACCGGTTCCCAATATTTTATTTTTACAGGCATGACGGCGCGTTGTCATCACGTGGTGACATTGCTGCTTTTATGAGCAGAGGAGCATGTTCAGCAGCGCACACACACAGAGTACTTACAAGCAGACACAGAGTGTAGACAGAAAAGGGAGAATGGACACATTTTGGTGTAAAAAGTCAAGATAAAGGTGAAGTTATAACACTGAAACACCCTCAGGAAGAGCTGCTTTAACACATGCAGCTAACATCCATCCACAGTGTTTTAGCTACTTCTAAATCACTAATCCTGGTCTCCATGGCGATGAATAAAGTGAGTTTCTTACAAGTACCGTTATCACTGGAGGACAAGGAATAGCTAAACATGCTTCACTACACACCGTAGGAGGATACAATAGCTCACCACCGTCACAATGTAAACAAATGCCATGGGTGGATCTACACCTGACATCCACTGTAATGATACCAAGTACAGGAGCGGCTTTCTAGTTGATACTGCTATGATTACATGGATATTTTTTATCGTCACAAAAATGTTTTCCTTTTTTTTAAATTCATATTATGTTTATAAAGTCAGTAAATATGTCCCTGGACACATGAGGACTTTGAATATGACCAATGTATGATCCTGTAACTACTTGCTATCACATGTGTGGTATCATCCAAAACTAATGTCAAGTATCAAAGAAGAGAATAAGTGATTATTATATTTTAACAGAAGTGTAGATAGAACATGTTAAAACAGAAAATAAGCAGATATTAACAGTAAATGAACAAGTAGATGAATAATCCATTTTTACAGTTTGTCCCTCATAAAGTGTACAAAATAATAGGTGTATAAATGACACAATATGTTACTGCATAGACTAATTAGGAGTCTTTGTTTGTTTACTTACTACTAAAAGACAAGTTGTCTAGTATGTTCAACCTTTAAGGACTAAATGACAATAATAAACATATGTTTCATGTACACTAACATGTGTTGTTACAATAATGACATTTTTGGTGGTGTAAAAGTATGGAAACACATTGTGGTACTGGTACCAAAACATTGGTATGGAGACAAGCCTACAAGGTGCACATGTTTGAAAGCATTCAGGATATTCCTATCTTTGATATGAATAATTCTTACTCCTACATTTCATTCTGGATGTTGAAAGTTCAACTCATTCAGGATCTTCAGACTATTCCATAAAAAGTTTTTGATAAAAGAAGTAGTCATTCACACATTCAACTCTTCTCCACCAGTTCCTACTTTTCAGAGCAAATGTTCAAATGAATGTATTTAGAAGCAAGTCCATCTGTTCCACATCTTCTGACACGGGTAGATGTTCTCCATGTGTTGTGCTCCTGTGTGCAGATGAGCATCGACCTGGCGGGCCACATCCTGGTGCTGGATGAAGGCCACAACATAGAGGACTGTGCCAGGGAGAGTGGCAGCTTCATTCTGGACCACAAGACGTTGCTGCTGTGCAGAGATGAGCTGGATGTGATGGTCAGCAGGAAGATCCGAGTGTTGGAGCATGTTCCTCTCAGAGACTTCTGCTGTGCCATGGACAAGTTAGTGCCACCTGTCAGACGCTCATCACCTGCACAGGTGCTTTATTGAGCTGCATCTGCTCCTGCAGCTGGATCCAGTCCAGCCAAGACCTTCTGGTGGATCGAGGATATGAACATGCAAGTAAAGTCTGGAGTGGAAAAGATGTTCTAGGACTTTTTCACAGCCGAGGCATCACTGTGGACACCTTCCGGATCTTGCAGGTACACGCTTCTTCTTCTCTAATTCTTCTTCTTCTCTAATTCTTCTTCGGGGCGGTATAGCTCGGTTGGTAGAGCGGCCGTGCCAACAACTTGAGGGTTGCAGGTTCAATCCCCGCTTTCGCCATCCTAGTCACTGCCGTTGTGTCCTTGGGCAAGACACTTTACCCACCTGCTCCCAGTGTCACCCACACTGGTTTAAATGTAACTTAGATATTGGGTTTCACTATGTAAAGCGCTTTGAGTCACTAGAGAAAAAGTGCTATATAAATATAATTCACTTCACTTCACTTCACTTCGTCTTCTTCTTCTAATTCTTCTTCTTCTCTTCTTCTTCTTCTTCTTCTTCTTCTTCTTCTTTTCTAATTCTTCTTCTTCTTTTCTAATTCTTCTTCTTCTCTAATTCTTCTTCTTCTTCTTCGTATTCTTCTTCTTTGATTCTTCTTCTTCTTCTTCTCTAATTCTTCTTCTTCTTCTCTAATTCTTCTTCTTCTTCTTCTTCTTCTTCTTCTTCTTCTCTAATTCTTCTTCTTCTTCTTTAATTCTTCTTCTTCTTCTCTAATTCGTCTTCTTCTAATTATTATTCTATAATTCTTATTGTTCTTCTTCTTCTTCTTCTTCTCTAATTCTTCTTCTTCTCTAATCCTTGTTCTGTGTCTTTTTCATCTTCTTTTTCTTCTTCTTCTTCTTCTTCTCCTCTAATTCTTCTTCTTCTTCTCCTGTAATTCTTTTTCTTCTTCTTCTCTTATAATTCTTCTTCTTCTTCTTCTCCTCTAATTCTTCTTCTTCTTCTTCTTCTTCTCTAATTCTTCTTCTTCTTCTCTAATTCGTCTTCTTCTTCTCTAATTATTATTCTCTAATTCTTCTTCTTCTTCTTCTTCTGCTTCTTCTTCTCTAATTCTTCTTCTTCTCTAATCCTTCTTCTTCGTCTTCTTCGTCTTCTTCTTCTTCTTCTCCTCTAATTCTTCTTCTTCTTCTTCTTCTTCTTCTTTAATTCTTGTCCTTCTTCTTCTTCTTCTTCAAGTCTTGTTCTTCAGGCTCATTCATGGCAATAAAACATCATCAGGAGCAACCATGCATGACTAGAACTTAAGAACCATCAGAGTGAAACAGGACGTAAGAACACTGATGAACTATTAGATGTGTTATTAGAGTGAAACAGGATGTAAGAACAGTGATGAACTATTAGATGTGTTATTAGAGTGAAACAGGACGTAAGAACACTGATGAACTATTAGATGTGTTATTAGAGTGAAACAGGATGTAAGAACAGTGATGAACTATTAGATGTGTTATTGGGCAGACAGACAGCCAGCATGAGGATCTGAGGTGTGCATCACTATGTTCTTGGCACGTCCAGGCATGGTTCTGTCCTGCAGAGCTGATACATGAAGATCTGAAGTGTGCATCACTTGGTGATGATTACTTTGCTGTGCTCCTGTCTAGAAACATCTGATAGCTGTGCTGGAGAAGGAGGAGGTGGAGGTGTCGCTAGATGGCACAGAGGACCGAGTGCAGTGTTCTACCATCAGCTCTTCAGCAGCCACTGTCCTCAAAGGTCTCTTCATGGTGCTGGACTTCCTCTACAGAGACAACTGCAGGTGTGAGACACCTTCACAACAATATACACACTGCAATTATATATATCATGTACAAACCCCGTTTTCATATGAGTTGGGAAATTGTGTTAGATGTAAATATAAACGGAATACAATGATTTGCAAATCATTTTCAAGCCATATTCAGTTGAATATGCTACAAAGACAACATATTTCATGTTCAAACTCATAAACTTTATTTTTTTTTTTGCAAATAATAATTAACTTAGAATTTAATGGCTGTAACACGTGACAAAGTAGTTGGGAAAGGGCATGTTCACCACTGTGTTACATGGCCTTTCCTTTTAACAACACTCAATAAACGTTTGGGAACTGAGGAAACTAATTGTTGAAGCTTTGAAAGTGGAATTCTTTCCCATTCTTGTTTTATGTAGAGCTTCAGTCGTTCAACAGTCCGGGGTTTCCGCTGTCGTATTTTACGCTTCATAATGCGCCACACATTTTCCATCGGAGACAGGTCTGGACTGCAGGCGGGCCAGGAAAGTACCCACACTCTTTTTTTTACGGAGCCATGCTGTTGTAACACGTGCTGAATGTGGCTTGGCATTGTCTTGCTGAAATAAGCAGGGGCGTCCATGAAAAAGACGGCGCTTAGATGGCAGCATATGTTGTTCCAAAACCTGTATGTACCTTCCAGCATTAATGGTGCCTTCACTGATGTGTAAGTTACCCATGCCTTGGGCACTAATACACCCCCATACCATCACACATGCTGCCTTTTACACTTTGCGTCGATAACAGTCTGGATGGTTCGCCCTTTGGTCCGGATGACACGATGTCGAATATTTCCAAAAACAATTTGAAATGTGGACTCGTCAGACCACAGAACACTTTTCCACTTTGCATGAGTCCATCTTAGATGATCTCAGGCCCAGAGAAGTTTCTAGGTGTTGTTGATAAATGGCTTTTGCTTTGCATAGTAGAGCTTTAACTTGCACTTACAGATGTAGTGACCAACTGTATTTAGTGACAGTGGTTTTCTGAAGTGTTCCTGAGCCCATGTGGTGATATCCTTTAGAGATTGATGTCGGTTTTTGATACAGTGCCGTCTGAGGGATGGAAGGTCACGGTCATTCAATGTTGGTTAACCGGCCATGCCGCTTACGTGGAGTGATTTCTCCACATTCTCTGAACCTTTTGATGATATTATGGAGCGTAGATGTTGAAATCCCTAAAATTCTTGCAATTGCACTTTGAGAAACGTTGTTCTTAAACTGTTTGACTATTTGCTCACGCAGTTGTGGACAAAGGGGTGTACCTCGCCCCATCCTTTCTTGTGAAAGACTCAGCATTTTTTGGGAAGCTGTTTTTATACCCAATCATGGCACCCACCTGTTCCCAATTAGCCTGCACACCTGTGGGATGTTCCAAATAAGTGTTTGATGAGCATTCCTCAACTTTATCAGTATTTATTGCCACCTTTCCCAACTTCTTTGTCACGTGTTGCTGCCATCAAATTCTAAAGTTAATGATTATTTGCACAAAAAAAAAACGTTTATCAGTTTGAACATCAAATATGTTGTCTTTGTAGCATATTCAACTGAATATGGCTTGAAAAGGATTTGCAAATCATTGTATTCCGTTTATATTTACATCTAACACAATTTCCCAACTCATATGGAAACGGGGTTTGTAGTAAGGCTGAAACGACGCGTCGACGTAGTCGACGTCATCGGTTACGTAAATACGTCGACGCCGTTTTTGTGCGTCGGCGCGTCGCATATTTACGTCACACTACTGTCATGGCAGAGCGCAAAGCAGACGATGCGAGCGAGGGGAAAAAAGCACGCCAAAAGTCGTCAAAAGTGTGGGAGTTTTTCAATAAACGGCCTAATAATGTTGTTGTATGCACACTGTGTCGAGCGGAAATGGCCTATCATAGCAGCACAACGGCTATGAACGAACATTTGAAAAGAAAACCCCCGACAGCGTTCTTGCCATCACCATCAACAAGTCAATCGTCCGCGTGCGTATACGTTGTCATTATTACACAAAAACATGAATGTGTCATTTGTATCTGCGTTGTAAATTCATAAACTAAAGCACCGTTTGCTCTGAGAGGCGCGTTTGGCGTGCCTGTTCAGTGTTTACAAAGACGCGCTCCTCTTTAATGCTGTGGAGAGGCGGCGGCGGCGAGCGAGCGGCGAGGCGGGGAGCGACGCCGCAAGAGACAGGGGACGACGAGCGAGCGAGGAAGAGGAGCTGAAAAGCGAGGAAAGAAAGAGAAAAGAGTTGGAAGAGAAAAGACTTTGTGTAAAATGAAAAGATTGTAAACCTGGCAAAGCCGTCTGGCGTTCAGTCTGTCGGTCCTGAAAGAACCCCACGGCACAAGACGTGTCACAAACGCTAACGTTAATTAGTTGTGCAAATACCTTTTACAACATTAACAGTTACATATACTATGTACAAACCAACAATTAACTTTCACTTTAATCATACTATCATTGTTGTGTTATTAAGCAAAATAAGCAATACTTTTACTTTTGTTGAAATGTTTACACTGTACACTTTTTTGTATTGGATGTTTAGCTTTATTTTTGCACATTTTAGCAAATAAGCAATACTTTTACTTTTGTTGAAATGTTTACACTTGTTACAGAATATTTCCGTTTTGCACTTTTTTGTATTGGATGTTTATCTTTATTTTTGCACATTTTAAAGCAAAATAAGCAATACTTTTACTTTTGAAATGCTTATACTATTCCAGAATATTAAGATTTGCACTGGATGTTTACTTTTATATTTGCACATTAAAAAGCAAATAAGCTACTTTTAATTTTGTTAAATGTTAAAAGTTTTAAATGTTTACATTGTTACAGAATATTTTGTCATGTTGTTGTCAATGTTGACTGAGTGGCCATACTTTTTTTTTTGTAAATAAAAGTCATGCCTTTTGAAAAAACTGGCCTACATTTATTTTTTCCTCTTCATTTTAAATAAAAAAAATAATCGGTAAAAGGAACAATAATCTATAGATTAATCGAAAAAAATAATCTATAGATTAACCGATTAATCGAAAAAATAATCTATAGATTAATCGATTGAAAAATAATCGTTAGCTGCAGCCCTAGTTTGTAGTAACATACACCTTCATAACAATATGTAATATGTACAATATACACACGGCAAGTATATATATAATGTAGTAACATGACAAAAACAGAAAATATGCAATATTTTTCGTGCGTGTGTGTGTGTGTGTGTGTGTGTGTGTGTGTGTGTGTGTGTGTGTGTGTGTGTGTGTGTGTGTGTGTGTGTGTGTGTGTGTGTGTGTGTGTGTGTGTGTGTGTGTGTGTGTAGGTACTGTGAGGACTACAGAGTTGCCCTCCAGAAGAACTATGCATGGACCAACAAGGCCCCTCCCACCACTCAGGATGTTTCTGGCTTCATGAACATTCCAAGTCACAAACAACGCAAGAAGATCAAAGTGAAGACTGAAGTTGTGACCGTGAGCTTCTGGTGCCTCAACCCTGCTGTGGTGAGCCTCCATGTTGCTACATCCACCTTCCTGACACGGTGGATGTACATTGTGTGCTGTGTTCTGTAGTCACCTTCCTGACATGGTGGATGTACATTGTGTGCTGTGTTCTGTAGTCACCTCCATGCAAGTCAAACATCTCTCCATAGCCTGTGTCTCATTTGTCTTCCAGGCTTTTTCCGACCTGAGTGGCAAAGTTCACAGCATTGTTCTGACTTCAGGGACTCTGTCACCTATGAGCTCCTTCTCCTCAGAACTGGGGGTGAAATTTTCCATCCAACTGGAGGCCAGTCACGTCATCAACAGATCTCAGGTCAGTATATACTGTACATCATTCATTTTAGTACCTACATCCATGTTTACATTTTAGATCTCAGGTCAGTATATACTGTACATCATTCATATTAGTACCTACATCCATGTTTACATTTTAGATCTCAGGTCAGTATATACTGTACATCATTCATATTAGTACCTACATCCATGTTTACATTTTAGATCTCAGGTCAGTATATACTGTACATCATTCATATTAGTACTTACATATGTGTTTACATTTTAGATCTCAGGTCAGTATATACTGTACATCATTCATATTAGTTCTTACATATGTGTTTACATTTTAGATCTCAGGTCAGTATATACTGTACATCATTCATATTAGTACCTACATCCATGTTTACATTTTAGATCTCAGGTCAGTATATACTGTACATCATTCATATTAGTACCTACATCTGTGTTTACATTTTAGATCTCAGGTCAGTATATACTGTACATCATTCATTTTAGTACCTACATCTGTGTTTACATTTTAGATCTCAGGTCAGTATATACTGTACATCATTCATATTAGTACCTACATCCATGTTTGCATTTTAGATCTCAGGTCAGTATATACTGTACATCATTCATATTAGTACCTACATCTGTGTTTACATTTTACATACATGATGCTATATATAACACCAATGGCTCTAATTCATGTTTAAATCAAAGAAAAACATATGAATTTAGAGTGTATATACACACACTGTACTATTTAGATGTAACTGTTAAATTAGAGTGTACCGGTATATAAACAAATACTACTATTTACCGTATTTTCCGCACTATAAGGCGCACCTAAAAACCACAAATTTTCTCAAAAGCTGACAGTGCGCCTTATAACCCGGTGCGCTTTATATATGGATAAATATTAAGATTCATTTTCATAAAGTTTCGGTCTCGTAACTACGGTAAACAGCCGCCATCTTTTTTCCCGGTAGAACAGGAAGCGCTTCTTCTTCTACGCAAGCAACCGCCAAGGTAAGCACCCGCCCCCATAGAACAGGAAGCGCTTCTTCTTCTACTGTAAGCAACCACCCGCCCGCGTAGAAGAAGAAAAAGCGCGCGGATATTACGTTTCATTTCCTTTGTGTGTTTACATCTGTAAAGACCACAAAATGGCTCCTACTAAACGACAGGGATCCGGTTCATGAAAAGACGCAATCTCTCCATCCGCACACGGATTACTATTTCACAGCAACTGATATTCCTGTGAACCGCACTGTGGATACAACGGGAGCACGTACGGTGAATATTCACACCACAGGGAATGAGAAGTCATCCTTCACTGTGGTTCTAGCTTGCCATGCTAATGGCCAGAAACTTCCACCCATGGTGATATTCAAAAGGAAGACCTTGCCAAAAGAGACCTTTCCAGCCGGCGTCATCATAAAAGCTAACTCGAAGGGATGGATGAAGAAAAGATGAGCGAGTGGTTAAGGTAAGTTTAAGTTTACGCGAAGAGGCCGGGTGGCTTTTTTCACGCAGCTTCGTCCATGTTGATATACGACTCCATGCGCGCCCACATCACGCTGGTTTTTAATATATTATTAAAGTTTGACTGACCTATCTGACTGTTTTTTTGACATTCCTTTAGCGCAGTTAGATGCGGCTTATAACACGGGGCGGCTTATAGGTGGACAAAGTTTTGAAATATGCCGTTCATTGAAGGCGCGGCTTATAACCCAGGGCGCCTTATGGTGCGGAAAATACGGTATATATTATGTTAAATTGAAGTGTATATATATATATATATATATATATATATATATATATATACAAACACTGTACTATTTAGATATAAGTGTTAAAGCATACCGTATTTTTCGGAGTATAAGTTGCACCTGCCGAAAATGCATAATAAAGAAGGAAAAATATATATATATAAGTCACACTGGAGTATAAGTCGCATTTTTTCGGGAAACAGCAAGAATCGACATTTGAAAGGCAATTTAAAATAAATAAAGAATAGTGAACAACAGGCTGAATAAGTGTACGTTATATGAGGCATAAATAACCAACTGGTATGTTAACGTAACATATTATGGTAAGAGTCATTCAAATAACTATAACATATAGAACATGCTATACGTTTACCAAACAATCTGTCAATAAATCCCATGAAATCTTATACGTCTAGTCTCTTACGTGAATGACATCAATAATATTATAATGTGTTCATCATTTCACACATAAGTCGCTCCTGAGTATAAGTCGCAAACCGGGTCAAACTATGAAAAAAACTGCGACTTATAGTCTGAAAAATACGGTATATACACAAACACAGTATTATTTAGATATGTGTTAAATTAAAGTATATATACACAAACACTGTATTATTTAGATATAATGTTAAATCAAAGCATATATACACAAACACTGTACTATTTAGATATAATGTTAAATTAAAGCATATATACACAAACACTGTACTATTTAGCTATAAGTGTTAAAGTATATATACACAAACACGGTATTATTTATATATAATGTCAAAGTATATATACACAAACTGTACTATTTAGATATAATGTTAATTTAAAGCATAAATACACAAACACTGTACTATTTTGATATAAGTGTTAAATTAAAGTGTATATATATACATAAACACAGTATTATTTAGATATAAGTGTTAAAGTATATATACACAAACACTGTACTATTTATATATAATTTTAAATTAAAATATGTATACACAAACACTGTACTTATTTAGATATAAGTGTTAAAGTATATATACACAACACGGTATTATTTATATATAATGTCAAAGTATATATACACAAACTGTACTGTTTAGATATAATGTTAATTTAAAGCATACATACACAAACACTGTACTATTTTGATATAAGTGTTAAATTAAAGTGTATATATATATATATATACATAAACACAGTATTATATAGATGTAAGTGTTAAAGTATATATACACAAACACTGTACTATTTATATATAATATTAAATTAAAGTATGTATACACAAACACTGTACTTATTTAGATATAAGTGTTAAATTAAAGCATATATACACAAACACTACTATTTAGATATAAGTGTTGAATTAAAGTATATATACACAAACACAGTATTATTTATATATAATGTTAAATTAAAGCATATATACACACACTGTACTATTTAGATATAAGTGATAAAGCATATATACACAAACACAGTATTATTTATATATAATGTTAAATTAAAGTATATATACACAAACACTATACTAATTAGATATATAGTGTTAAATTAAAGTATATATACACAAACACTATACTATTTAGATATATAGTGTTAAATTAAAGTATATATACACAAACACAGTATTATTTATATATAATGTTAAATTAAAGTATATATACACAAACACAGTATTATTTATATATAATGTTAAATTAAAGTATGTATACACAAACACTTTACTATTTAGATATAAGTGTAAAATGAAAGTATATATTCACAAACACTTTACTATTTATATATAATGTTAAATTACAGCATATTTATACAAACACTACTATTTAGATGTAAGTGTTAAATTACAGTGTATATACACAAAAATACAATTATATATAGTGTTAAATTAAAGTATATATACACAAACACTGTATTATTTATATATAATAAATTAAAGTATATATACACAAACACTATACTATTTAGATATACGTGTTAAAGCATATATTCAAACACTTTACCATTTATATAAGTGTAAAATGAAAGTATCTATTGATTGATGTATAAGTGTCATGTTGGCATTGTGTGTGCAGGTGTGGGTTGGCACAGTGGGCGAGGGTCCTCAAGGCAGGAAACTGTGTGCCACCTTCCAACATGCTGAGACCTTCATCTTCCAAGATGAAGTGGGTGCTCTGCTGCTGCATGTCTGCCAGGTGGTCTCCAAGGGGGTCCTCTGCTTCTTCCCCTCCTACAAGGTAAGATAATAATAATAATAATAACTGGGATTTATATAGCGCTTTTCTAAGTACCCAAAGTCGCTTTACATGTAGAACCCATCATTTATTCACACCTGGTGGTGGTAAGCTACTTTCATAGCCACAGCTGCCCTGGGGTAGACTGACGGAAGCGTGGCTGCAATTTGCGCCAACGGCCCCTCCGACCACCACCTATCATTCTTCATTCAATTCACCGGTGTGAGTGGCACCGGGGGCAAAGGGTGAAGTGTCCCGCCCAAGGACACAACGGCAGCGATTTTTGGATGGTAAGAGGCGGGGAGCGAACCTGCAACCCTCAGGTTTCTGGCACGGTTGCTCTACCCACTACGCCATGCCGCCCCTATAGATGAAGAAGGACCACACCTTTCTTGTCAGCTCTTTCTAGTACCAAGGGATTCTGCTCAGAGGAACATCCCCAAAGTACAACTTGTCCATCTCCACCACAAGAGCACCACATATTGAGCTGCTGCGTGGCCTCTGAGTTGGTGAAAGTTCATTCTAGATGATAAATCATGTCTCTCACCTGGATTGTAGAAGGTTGTGGACATAAATGTCCTAACATTTCTCTGTTCTCAATTGTTGATGATTGATGATAACAACCAACATTTTGTTCTTATTTAGCACTTAGCAATACTGCTACATGATGCTTAGTGTTTGACTAAAGCTGCATCTGTTTAGCTTCTAAAACTTGTAGATCATCCTCTTTATGTTCAGTCTCAAAAATAGAAGTTTCTGGATCATCATTTGTCCCTAAGTAGTCTTTGTTGTCTCTCATCAAGTCTGCCATGTTTAGTAGTCTTGTTGTTGTTGAAGGGAAAGTGAACGTTGTGATGTGAAATTAATACTTAAAATGATCAAAATATATGAATATTACACGTTGGATTAGATTAGATTTAGATTTATTGGTCCCCGTTGAGGAAATTCATTTTCACTGCCGTACATTTAAACAATAGACATTACACATCAAAAAACAAAAATAACAAAAATACATCATACATGACCGACACATTTATAGGCTTGTCCAACAGGTCGGCCGAATGAATGTTACTAGATACTACATATATACTTACAGTGTGTATATAAAATATGTAAATATTACATGTTATTATGACTGTTACTACATTACATATATACTTACAGTGTGTATATAAAATATGTAAATATTACATGTTATTATGAATGTTACTAGATACTACATATATACTTTGTGTGTTTATAAAATATGAAAATATAACATATTAAGAATGTTACTACATTACATATATACTTAATGTGTATATAAAATATTTATTTATTACATGTTATGAATTTTACTACATTACATGTATACTTAGTGTGTATATCAAATATGTAAATATTACATGTTATTATGAATGTTACTAGATACTACATATATACTTACAGTGTGTTTATAAAACCTTGATGGATGTTTTTAGAGCACTTTCTAGGCGGAATAGAGTGACTCTCATTGACTCCACTCTTAGCTGACTTGCTAGCCTTCATTGAGGACATAGAATACATAAACAAAGAAAAACGTGTGTTCTTGTCTTACATAAAGATTGTTAATGATAAACGCAATTCACTAAGACCAAGTTGCAATGATTGACATGCTGCAGTGTTGTAGAAGACATTGTGAAGTTGGACAATCCACACTCCAATGACTCACACCAGTGTCAAACATGGAGGACAAACCTTTGCGAAGCAATATGGTTAGAAAAGTAGAGAGGAAAAAAGAACATTCACAATTCAAGATAAATCTCCAGCAGCAGAGTAGTTGCTGGTTGTGATGATCATAGTTTTACTAACTGAGACCCATGTTTAGTCTTCTTCTTCATCTTCTAACGTAACATAACATGCACTACAGTGGAACCTCCGTTTACCAACTTAATCGGTTCTTGAAAGGGTTCGTAAATGGGAAAGTTTGAATAGTGAAGCAAATTTCTCTATAAGAACTAATGCAGATATGAATAATTGGTTCCAGCTTTGACAAAAGCTTATATTTGAGTGAAGGTGTACAAGATGCAGAACTGTATATCACACACATAACAAGGAGGTGATGGATCTTCTTACTTTATTAGCAAGCTGAACTGTCCTGCGTGCACTGCTCTGCCAACACACAGCGTGTGGTGCCCTTACAATTGATCAGAAATACTTAGCTTTAACAACCATATTGCTACAATAATAAACATTTGAGAAATACAATCCACCCACAAGGAGATGAGAAGGTTCTTCTATAAGAGATTTACAGTACCTGTCTTGTCTTTTCCTCTCTGTGAACAGGCAGGTGAGTTTTCCGTCTACTGTTGGAAATCCGTCTTTTTTATCGTAAAAATTGTTTTTCGTTTTTTCCGAACTTCGTGTGTTAAAATCTTGATCCGTCTCTTTGCCATACCTGCCTTACTTGTGCAAGACAGACAGCGGGAGGTTGTGACAGATGGTATATATTTACACCACTTTTGGTCTGCCAGTGAACAGCCAGCATGTATAAAAGTCATGTTGTTTGCTCAGATGCTGGATAAGATGCGGGATCGGTGGATCACCACCGGAGCTTGGGAGAAACTAGAACAGCTGAAAACGGTGATAACAGAACCTCGTGGTGGCGGGAAGGGTGATTTTGATGAGCTGCTTCAGATCTACTACAGTGCCATCAAATGCAGCGAGGAAAGAGGTGAGGTCTTTGACTACTATTCACCTGATCAATACACAACTGATTGGTTGCTTACCAATCATTTTGTCAAATATGATCACTGCCTACCAGATGGTGCTCTGCTGATGGCTGTGTGTCGAGGAAAAGTCAGCGAAGGACTGGACTTCACTGACGACAACGCCAGAGCTGTGGTCACCATCGGAATTCCTTTCCCCAACATCAAAGACCTCCAGGTAAGCAGAAGACCGACCGCTTTTGTGGGATTTGTCTTCCTGTACTTGGGCCGCCAAAGTTTCATGCCAGGAAGCGTCTTGTCAAAGGTTCAAACTAGGGCCGCCAAAGTTAACGCCATAATCACGCATTACCTATCAGTTCCTTTGAACTGATAGCACGGGGAAATGAAATGCCGTTCAGTTGCTGTTGAGCCACAAGCGGGAAACTAGCGAGCAGAAATGCACAATGAAAAGGTACATTAAGGAAATTTCGTTTTCAATTTTTCTTGTAATCGGACCATATTTTTGGTATGTATTTTTGGATCATACATTGGAGAAACAGGGAGGGCATTCAATGCAACAAAGAAAGAACAACAGGAAGAATGAGAAAAAGAGACGACTGGAAGGTTTACAAGAAGCCTAAAACAAAAATCCGAAAAGGAATTCTTAAAATCATCCATATCAGGTCATTGCAAAATAAATAACCACATCATAGACCGGGACAACGGCAAAATCATCGGCACAGAAATGAACACATTCACATGATGGATTAAGGAGGCCATCGAACTAAGAAAGCGGCCCAAGGAAACCATCAATGGGGATGAAGTAGCATACCTGGGACTCCCTCCTCCATTAACCATCAAGCCAACCAGGTAGACTTGACAGGTGTGCCTGGTTGGCCACGCCTACGAGAACAGCTGATAGGTCAGGTGACACTTCTGAAGAAGACAGTCCAAACTTGTCAGGTAAAAATTCCATCTAATATATCCAAAATATGCTCTGATTACAAGAACACTTGAAAAAGCACATGAATAAGAAGACATAACGAACCTTTTTGAGCAAAGGAAATGTCATGTTCAAAGCCACGACAAGTTGCTCTCCCGACCATTTTTTCTTTGCCGCTTGTAGAGAGAAGGAGCTTCACGTCCGTCTTAACTTGACAGTCGAGTGCTTTGATAACATAAATGTGGATTGCTACTGTAACTGATGGACTAAAAGATCACCAGAATAAAAGATAGTCACATTTTAATCGGACACTTTGGTCCAAGCATGTCAAGACACCTTCTCACACGCATTCACCTTCACAATAAAAGCGCTCAGTGTCACAATGGGTCTAACTACACTAACATGAAAATGTCCTACATTACGATCGTGCTTTGTCAAAGATGTTTTGTCATGTGATCTGTGATATTGCTACCTAAATAAATGTTAGTACCGTATTTTCCGCACTATTAGCCGCACCTAAAAACCACAAATTTACTCAAAAGCTGACAGTGCGGCTTATAACCCGGTGCGCTTTATATATGGATTAATATTAAGATTCATTTTCATAAAGTTTCGGTCTCGCAACTACGGTAAACAGCCGCCATCTTTTTTCCCCGTAGAAGAGGAAGTGCTTCTTCTTCTACGCAAGCAACCGCCAAGGTAAGCACCCGCCCCCATAGAACAGGAAGCGCTTCTTCTTCTACTGTAAGCAACCACCCGCCCGCGTAGAAGAAGAAGAAGAAGCGCGGATATTACGTTTCATTTCCTTTGTGTGTTTACATCTGTAAAGACCACAAAATGGCTCCTACTAAGCGACAGGGATCCGGTTCATGAGAAGACGCAATCTCTCCATCCGCACACGGACTACTATTTCACAGCAACTGCCTAAAGACTTTCAAGAAAAGCTGGCTACTTTCCGTGCATATTGTAAAAACAAGATAGCTGAAAAAAAGATCCGGCCAGAGAACATTATCAACATGGACGAGGTTCCACTGACTTTTGATATTCCTGTGAACCGCACTGTGGATACAACGGGAGCACGTACGGTGAATATTATCACCACAGGGAATGAGAAGTCATCCTTCACTGTGGTTCTAGCTTGCCATGCTAATGGCCAGAAACTTCCACCCATGGTGATATTCAAAAGGAAGACCTTGCCAAAAGAGACCTTTCCAGCCGGCGTCATCATAAAAGCTAACTCGAAGGGATGGATGGATGAAGAAAAGATGAGCGAGTGGTTAAGGGAAGTTTACGCGAAGAGGCCGGGTGGCTTTTTTCACGCAGCTCCGTCCATGTTGATATACGACTCCATGCGCGCCCACATCACGCTGGTTTTTAATATATTATTAAAGTTTGACTGACCTATCTGACTGTTTTTTTGACATTCCTTTAGCGCAGTTAGATGCGGCTTATAACACGAGGCGGCTTATAGGTGGACAAAGTCTTGAAATATGCCGTTCATTGAAGGCGCGGCTTACAACCCAGGGCGGCTTATGGTGCGGAAAATACGGTACATCAGCCGAGGAATATACAGTTTGGTGGCAGTTCTGGTTGATAGTCCCCAATTACAGAATGTTTAGCAGGCTGAATATTGCATTTTATTAATAAATAGAGAATACGGCCTGGGCCGGGGAAAAGATAACACACGATTTTTACTAAATACTTCTCTAAGATCGTGGTACTCACTAGGGACAGCAGATAAATCAGTGGGTTCAATACTGGACTCCAGGGGAGTCTGATTAAGCTCCGCCCTCAGGCAGTTAGAATGACTAAATGGGCTCCAGTCAGAGATGGCTGGTTTAGACCGGCCAATAGTGGGACAGTAAATGCCAAAACTACTGGCGCTGAGTGGGAAGGTATAATAAAAAACTTGATGCCAGCCAACACGAGAGTAAGGTTACAGGTCTGATAAGAAATCTTAGCTAAAGGTTGCCCATCAAGGGAGCGTACCACTTTGGAGCTACTGAGGGGAACCAGAGGAGTCTTTAACTTGTGAGCAAAGCCAGAGTCAATGAAACAATTGTCAGCCCCAGACTCAACAAGTCTTAATGTTGACTGAGGACCCCTTCCACAGTAAAGTACCTTCAAGCTGATTAACCTCCCGAAGAGTTCCCCTTGGAAGTAGGACCACGACCTCCTGGGTCAACTGGGCAATGAGCGCTGGAATGACCCGCCTGCCCTCAGTTCAGGCATAGCTGCAGTTTGAGAACCACCTCGCTGCTTGGCCTTGCTGCTTCTCAGTCCAATGTCCTTGGAACGGACACAGACGATGAACTGGTTGACCAAAGAAGCCCTGGTGCGCTCCCGTAGACTGTTGTCCAGCTGAAGAGCAAGCTTGATAAGCTCCTTCAAGGAACGCCAGTTCATCCTTGAACGGGAACGGAACGTTGCACGGAGAGCCCCAGCAGCTACAATCTGGAATGTTCCGCAAACGATGTATTTCCTTGCCGCAGTGCAATCAGTCTGTCCTCAGCCTCTCTACCTCACACCGGATGATGGAAAACTTGTCTGAGTTCACACAGAAAATTGGTTAAAAACCCTATCAAGGACGGCCACGCCCAGGCAGCTGCTTGGCCTGCAAGAAGGTATGCCACTCTTGCTCCGTCTGATACGTACCTTATCAGCTGATATAAGTCTCACATTCACCAAACTTGCCCTCAAACCTCACAGAGTGAGTAATGCTGAGTTCACCAACATTGCAAGTTAGCCGCATGCTAACAGTGAGGTCGTTAGTGGCAGCAGTTAGCGTCATCGTGATTTGAGAGGCCATTTTCTCCAAATGAACACACGATGCAAGCATCTTGGCGTTGAGCTCACAGATGGCCATCTCGTGGTCACTGAGCATGTGCGTCCTTGCTGGAGTTGTTCTGTCACGTCAAACACAAGATGCCAGCCAGGCCCTATCCAGTCCAAGTCCTCAGTCCAAGTCCAGTCCACACAGAAAGTTGGTGGAGCTCAAGGCCAGCAAAAATGGAAAAACAAATCCAACAAACAAAACTGAGTGGCACCAGACCAGTACATGAAGGAATATTAAAAGGAGGTGGCAGTAGATGAAGGAATATTAAAAGGAGGTGGCAGTACATGAAGGAATATTAAAAGGAAGTGGCAGTAGATGAAGGAATATTAAAAGGAGGTGGCAGTAGATGAAGGAATATTAAAAGGAGGTGGCAGTAGATGAAGGAATATTAAAAGGAGGTGTCAGTAGATGAAGGAATATTAAAAGGAGGTGTCAGTAGATGAAGGAATATTAAAAGGAGGTGGCAGTAGATGAAGTAATATTAAAATGAGGTGTCAGTAGATGAAGGAATATTAAAAGGAGGTTTCAGTAGATGAAGGAATATTAAAAGGAGGTGTCAGTAGATGAAGGAATATTAAAAGGAGGTGTCAGTAGATGAAGGAATATTAAAAGGAGGTTTCAGTAGATGAAGGAATATTAAAAGGAGGTGTCAGTAAATGAAGGAATATTAAAAGGTGTCAGTAGATGAAGGAATATTAAAAGGAGGTGGCAGTAGATGAAGGAATATTAAAATGAGGTGTCAGTAGATGAAGGAATATTAAAAGGAGGTGGCAGTAGATGAAGGAATATTAAAAGGAGGTGTCAGTAGATGAAGGAATATTAAAAGGAGGTTTCAGTAGATGAAGGAATATTAAAAGGAGGTGTCAGTAGATGAAGGAATATTAAAAGGAGGTGTCAGTAGATGAAGGAATATTAAAAGGAGGTGGCAAATGATCGGGATCAGTCCCAAAATGGAATCACTTGTTTCTGACATTTCCTGAGAGTTGACTGAAAGTCGGCTCATAACTTTGGAGTGAAGTTGCTGAGAGACAGACAGAATAAAGAGACAGACAGAATAAGTTCCTGGCAATATAGAAAATGAGGAATGAATAATTAGCGTGAATATGTTGAAAAGTGTCATGTAGGACTGCTGTGAGTGGAGATGAGAGAATGTCAGTGACAAGCACAGTGCCAGAGGCCTCCTCCTCCTCCTCCTCCTCCTCCTCCCCCTCCTCCTCCTCCTCCTCCTCCTCCTCCTCCCCCCACCTGATGAAAGCCACCTCCAAATGACAAAGATGTGTTTTTCAGGATGAACGCGTCAGTCCAGGGGACAGCAGATCTCTGACATTTTCACTCAGGCCCTCCAGCCTCTGCTTTCTTGCACATTTGGGAGATTTGCTTGGAGCCACCATTGGCTTTTCCACATATGTTACCTGTCATGTCAGATGGAGGGATGCCAGAGTGCAGGGCAGGTAGGTAAAATGGGTCAGCTCGCATTTACATGACATCATCCCTTTGGGCGACTGGCCTTCTTGCAGCAGCTTTGGAAGTGGATGGTGAAGTGCTCACATGTCTCATGCTGGACTCGCAGCCATGGAGACTGCTTCTGAGATCTTGATAGGGTCCTTGGAACCAGACTGCTTCTGAGATCTTGATAGGGTTGTTGGAACCAGACTGCTTCTGAGATCTTGATAGGGTTGTTGGAACCAGACTGCTTCTGAGATCTTGATAGGGTTGTTGGAACCAGACTGCTTCTAAGATCGTGATAGGGTTGTTGGAACCAGACTGCTTCTAAGATCTTGATAGGGTTGTTGGAACCAGACTGCTTCTAAGATCGTGATAGGGTTGTTGGAACCAGACTGCTTCTAAGATCTTGATAGGGTTGTTGGAACCAGACTGCTTCTGAGATCTTGATAGGGTTGTTGGAACTAGACTGCTTCTGAGATCTTGATAGGGTTCTTGGAACCAGACTGTTTCTGAGATCTTGATAGGGTTGTTGGAACCAGACTGCTTCTAAGATCTTGATAGGGTTGTTGGAACTAGACTGCTTCTGAGATCTTGATAGGGTTCTTGGAACCAGACTGTTTCTGAGATCTTGATAGGGTTGTTGGAACCAGACTGCTTCTAAGATCTTGATAGGGTTGTTGGAACCAGACTGCTTCTGAGATCTTGATAGGGTTGTTGGAACCAGACTGCTTCTAAGATCGTGATAGGGTTGTTGGAACCAGACTGCTTCTAAGATCTTGATAGGGTTGTTGGAACCAGACTGCTTCTAAGATCGTGATAGGGTTGTTGGAACCAGACTGCTTCTAAGATCTTGATAGGGTTGTTGGAACCAGACTGCTTCTGAGATCTTGATAGGGTTGTTGGAACTAGACTGCTTCTGAGATCTTGATAGGGTTCTTGGAACCAGACTGTTTCTGAGATCTTGATAGGGTTGTTGGAACCAGACTGCTTCTAAGATCTTGATAGGGTTGTTGGAACCAGACTGCTTCTAAGATCTTGATAGGGTTGTTGGAACCAGACTGCTCCTGAGATCTTGATAGGGTTGTTGGAACCAGACTGCTTCTGAGATCTTGATAGGGTTATTGGAACCAGACTGCTTCTAAGATCGTGATAGGGTTGTTGGAACCAGAGTGCTTCTGAGATCTTGATGGGGTTGTTGGAACCAGACTCCATCTGAGATCTTGATAGGGTTGTTGGAACCAGACTCCATCTGAGATCGTGATAGGGTTGTTGGAACCAGACTGCTTCTGAGATCTTGATAGGGTTGTTGGAACCAGACTCCATCTGAGATCTTGATAGGGTTGTTGGAACCAGACTGCTTCTGAGGTCTTGATAGGGTTGTTGGAACCAGACTCCTTCTGAGATCGTGATAGGGTTGTTGGAACCAGACTTCTACTGAGATCTTGATAGGGTTGTTTGAACCAGATTCCTTCTGAGATCTTGATAGGGTTGTTGGAACCAGACTTCTACTGAGATCTTGATAGGGTTGTTGGAACCAGACTCCTTCTGAGATCTTGATAGGGTTGTTGAAACCAGACTGCTTCTAAGATCTTGATAGGGTTGTTGGAACCAGACTCCTTCTGAGATCTTGATAGGGTTGTTGAAACCAGACTACTACTGAGATTTTGATAGGGGTATTGGAACCAGACTCCTTTTGAGATCTTGCTAGGGTTGTTGGAACAAGACTGCATCTGAGATCTTGCTAGGGTTGTTGGAACCAGACTGCTTCTGAGATCTTGATAGGGTTGTTGGAACCAGACTGCTTCTAAGATCTTGATAGGGTTCTTGGAACCAGACTGCTTCTGAGGTCTTGATAGGGTTGTTGGAACCAGACTCCTTCTGAGATTGTGATAGGGTTGTTGGAACCAGACTGCTTCTGAGATCTTGATAGGGTTGTTGGAACCAGACTGCTTCTGAGATCTTGATAGGGTTGTTGGAACCAGACTGCTTCTAAGATCTTGATAGGGTTCTTGGAACCAGACTGATTCTGAGATCTTGATAGGGTTATTGGAACAAGACTCTATCTGAGATCTTGATAGGGTTGTTGGAACCAGACTGCTTCTGAGGTCTTGATAGGGTTGTTGGAACCAGACTCCTTCTGAGATTGTGATAGGGTTGTTGGAACCAGACTGCTTCTGAGGTCTTGATAGGGTTGTTGGAACCAGACTCCTTCTGAGATCGTGATAGGGTTGTTGGAACTGGACTGCTTCTGAGATCTTCATAGGGTTGTTGGAACCAGACTCCATCTGAGATCTTGATTGGGTTGTTGGAACCAGACTGCTTCTGAGATCTTGATAGGGTTGTTGGACCAAGACTCAATCTGAGATCTTGATTGGGTTGTTGGAACCAGACTCCTTCTGAGATTGTGATAGGGTTGTTGGAACCAGACTGCTTCTGAGATCTTGATAGGGTTGTTGGAACCAGACTGCTTCTGAGATCTTGATAGGGTTCTTGGAACCAGACTGCTTCTGAGATCTTGATAGGGTTGTTGGAACCAGACTGCTTCTAAGATCTTGATAGGGTTGTTGGAACCAGACTGCTTCTGAGATCTTGATAGGGTTGTTGGAACCAGACTGCTTCTGAGATCTTGCTAGGGTTGTTGGAACCAGACTTCTACTGAGATGTTGATAGGGTTGTTGGAACCAGACTCCTTCTGAGATCTTGATAGGGTTGTTGAAACCAGACTACTACTGAGATCTTGATAGGGGTATTGGAACCAGACTGCTTCTGAGATTTTGCTAGGGTTGTTGGAACCAGACTCCTTCTGAGATCTTGCTAGGGTTGTTGGAACCAGACTTCTACTAAGATTTTGCTAGGGTTGTTGGAACCAGACTGCTACTGAGATCTTGCTAGGGTTGTTGGAACCAGACTGCTACTGAGATCTTGCTAGGGTTGTTGGAACCAGACTGCTACTGAGATCTTGCTAGGGTTGTTGGCACCAGACTACATCTGAGATCTTGTTATCTTGCATGTGTCCCTGCACAGAAAGTCCTCCCGTGCTGGCGTGAGGGAACATGTTGTACCTGCCACATCGTTGGTGGCTGCAGGCAAACAGAGGCTACCTGTCACAAGCACTTAGAGCTGTGCTCGCTCACCTGCCCTTCACAGCTGAACTTTCTAACACTGACAGATTGAAAGGGATGGAAGCATCCCTGCCATTTTTCTGCCTCACGTTGGACATCAGCTTGTCTTCCAGACAGGGCCTCTCTCCATGTTTCCATCTGTCAGATAGACTAATAAAGTACCACAGTGCTAATGAATTAAGTAAGGAATACCACTACCTTTTTTTTCATGACGTTGCTGGTATTAAGAGGCAAAGCGCACACACACAGAGCACTTACAAGTGAAAACAGAGTGGAGACCAAAGCTGGAGAATAGACTTATTTGGGCTTGAAAACTAACGATCCAGGTGAAGCTATAAACACTGTGAACCGTGCTTTGTAACATAGCGGCTAATGTCCCTCCGCAGTGTTTTAGCTACTTCTTAAATCACTAATCCTGGCCTCCATGGCAACAAATAAAGTGAGTTTCTTACACGTACCATTATCACTGGAGGACAAGGAAAACCTACCTAAACATGCTTCACTACACACCGTAGGAGGATACAATAGCTCACCGCTAACAGCAAGCTAGCGCTCTTCAATGTAAACACATATACAAATATCCACTGAAATGATACCAGGTACAAGAGCCTTTGATTACATTGATATTTTTTATTGTCACAAAATGTTTTCTTTTTTCGTTATTGTTTATTAACTCAGTTAATACGTCCCTGGACACATGAGGACTTTGAATATGACCAATGTATGATCCTGTAACTACTTGGTATCACATCCATACCTAAATGTGTGGTATCATCCAAAACTAATGTCAAGTATCAAAGAAGAGAAGAATAAGTGATTATTACATTTTAACAGAAGTGTAAATAGAACATGTTAAAACAGAAAATAAGCTAATATTAAGAGTAAATAAACAAGTAGATTAATAATCAATTTTTACAGTTTGTCCCTCATAATGTGTACAAAATAATAGGTGTATAAATGACACAATATGTTACTGCATAGACTAATTAGGAGTCTTTGTTTGTTTACTTACTACTAAAAGACAAGTTGTCTATTTTATTTACGGACTAAATGACAATAATAAACATATGTTTCATGTACACTAACATTTGTTGTTACGATAAAGACAATAATGACATTTTTTGTGGTGCCCTCAATTCTGAAAAGAAGTGAAGTACATATTTGTAGTGCAAGGCAAATATTGATATGATGACAAGTGAGCTGACACTGTGGGACCTTCTGGTCCTTTGGGGAACAACAACATGACAAACATGAAACTGCTCAGCAACAACTTTAATGATTGTTTATGCAACTTGCAAAAAGTGATCATTTTTTGTTGGAATGTGGTTAGAAAAATGTGGAATGATGGAAAAGGTTCTGTGTGAGAGAGCAGAACATCTTTAATGTGCGGAATATTTCATGTTGGAATACTTACATGATGCTGAGAAATATCATCTTGCAAGAATTGTGGTAACTTGTGTGAATGTACCACATGTACACAGTAACATGTTTTTCTCAGAACTGGCAGATGAAGTAAGTGTAAAGATACTGTACAAGTTACTGTTGCAGTATAATGATGATATGTTGTAGTATAATGATGATATGTTGCAGTATAATGATGATATGTTGCAGTATAATGATATGTTGCAGTATAATGATGATATGTTGCAGTATAATGATGATATGTTGCAGTATAATGATGATATGTTGCAGTATAATGATGATATGTTGCAGTATAATGATGTTATGTTGCAGTATAATGATGATATGTTGCAGTATAATGATGTTATGTTGCAGTATAATGATATGTTGCAGTATAATGATATGTTGTAGTATAATGATGATATGTTGCAGTATAATGATATGTTGTAGTATAATGATGATATGTTGCAGTATAATGATGATATGTTGCAGTATAATGATATGTTGCTGTATAATGATGATATGTTGTAGTATAATGATGATATGTTGCAGTATAATGATGATATGTTGCAGTATAATGATGATATGTTGCAGTATAATGATGATATGTTGCTGTATAATGATGATATATTGTAGTATAATGGTGATATGTTGCAGTATAATGATGATATGTTGCAGTATAATATGTTGTAGTATAATGATGATATGTTGCAGTATAATGATGTACTATTGCAGTATAATGATGTACTATTGCAGTATAATGATGTACTATTGCAGTATAATGATGTACTATTGCAGTATAATGATGTACTATTGCAGTATAATGATGATGTACTGTTGCAGGTTGAACTGAAGATGAAGTACAACGACCAACACTGTAAGAGTCGAGGTCTTCTTCCTGGTCGTCACTGGTATGAGATTCAGGCCTACAGAGCTCTCAACCAAGCACTGGGAAGGTAAGCTTATTTTACTTGGTATTAAACTGCAAACACTTGTATTCTAACTACAAACACATAATACTTGTATTCTAAGTACAAACACATAATATTTGTATTCTAAGTACAAACACATAATACTTGTATTCTAAGTACAAACACATAATACTTGTATTCTAAGTACAAACACATAATACTTGTATTCTCTTCAAAGGATGTAAATACTTATGTTCATTTCATTATTCATCAAAAATGTGTAAAAACAACTTTTCCCATTGTCAACATGGGTGTTGTGTGTAGAATTGTGAGGCCATCAATGACTGTGTTCCCTCTTGGAATAAGTCAGTAACATGCAGAGTGAATACTTTGTGGATGTACTGCAGTATTGTGTTGATGTTACAGGTGTATCCGACACAGGAAGGACTGGGGGGCTCTAATCCTGGTGGACGACCGTTACCGTAGCAACCCCAGCAAGTACATCACAGGTACATCATCAACACCAAAGATCAGATCTCCAAAGACCTGGATGTGTGTTCAGGTCTGTCCAAAGACCTGGATGTGTGTTCAGGTCTGTCCAAAGACCTGGATGTGTGTTCAGGTCTGTCCAAAGACCTGGATGTGTGTTCAGGTCTGTCCAAAGACCTGAATGTGTGTTCAGGTCTGTCCAAAGACCTGGATGTGTGTTCAGGTCTGTCCAAAGACCTGGATGTGTGTTCAGGTCTGTCCAAGTGACCTGGATGTGTGTTCAGGTCTGTCCAAAGACCTGGATGTGTGTTCAGGTCTGTCCAAAGACCTGGATTTGTGTTCAAGTCTGTCCAAAGACCTGAATGTGTGTTCAGGTCTGACCAAAGACCTGGATGTGTGTTCAGGTCTGTCCAAGTGACCTGGATGTGTGTTCAGGTCTGTCCAAAGACCTGGATGTGTGTTCAGGTCTGTCCAAGTGACCTGGATGTGTGTTCAGGTCTGTCCAAAGACCTGGATGTGTGTTCAGGTCTGTCCAAAGACCTGGATGTGTGTTCAGGTCTGTCCAAGTGACCTGGATGTGTGTTCAGGTCTGTCCAAGTGGGTGCGCCAGCTGGTCCAGCATCACGACTCCTTCCCTGGCGCCATGCAGTCCCTGGCAGCCTTCTCTCAGGCACAGCACAGGTGGTCCTGTGTAGACCACCACACCTCCCCAGAGAACTGCTCAGGAACCAAGGAGTTGCCAAAGTTCTCAGACCTTCATGGTCCACCTCACACACCTGTCCCAGCTGAGCAGGAAGCACCAGGTAACTCTCATGTCATATAATCAATAGATCACTCCTCATGTCATATAATCAATAGATCACTCCTCATGTCATATAATCAATAGATCACTCCTCATGTCATATAATCAATAGATCGCTCCTCATGTCATATAATCAATAGATCACTCCTCATGTCATATAATCAATAGATCACTCCTCATGTCATATAATCAATAGATCACTCCTCATGTCATATAATCGATAGATCACTCCTCATGTCACATAATCAATAGATCGCTCCTCATGTCATATAATCAATAGATCACTCCTCATGTCATATAATCGATAGATCACTCCTCATGTCATATAATCAATAGATCGCTCCTCATGTCATATAATCAATAGATCACTCCTCATGTCATATAATCAATAGATCGCTCCTCATGTCATATAATCAATAGATCACTCCTCATGTCATATAATCAATAGATCACTCCTCAGAGTGACTGTAATATTTTGTCATTTTCACAAATGGCCTAAACAAAGTATTTGTATTTTCAAAATGTATTTTATTATAATATATTTTATTATTATGCTGAGTCTGCATTATTATTGATTATTATCCATTATTATAAGTGATATTATTATTATGCTGAGTCTGCATTATTATTGATTATTATCCATTATTATAAGTGATATTATTATTATGCTGAGTCTGCATTATTATTGATTATTATCCATTATTATAAGTGATATTATTATGCTGAGTCTGCATTATTATTGATTATTATCCATTATTATAAGTGATATTATTATGCTGAGTCTGCATTATTATTGATTATTATCCATTATTATAAGTGATATTATTATTATGCTGAGTCTGCATTATTATTGATTATTATAAGTGATATTATTATGCTGAGTCTGCAGTCCTCCTCTGATGTGCTGCTTGTGAAAAGAGAAGTTGTGACATGTTTGTTGATGTTGTGTTTGTAGACATGTTGTCTCCTCCAGAGAAGACTCTTCTTCTAGCATCAGCTGAAGAAGCTCCTTTGGACCTTTGCCCTCTGACCTCACATCCCAACCACCACAGCCTTGAAGACCACACACTCTTTTGTACCCCGGAACTGTTTGAAGAGCAGGCGGAGTGTGAAGGTCCCTCACTGGCTTTAGGAAGCCAGCAGTCAGAAGGTCTGAGAGGACCTCAGCTGGTCCAACGCACACCTTCAGCTGACGACAGCCTGAAGGAAGAAGATCAGGAATGTGAGGAGGAAGAACTTCTAGTGAGGAAGAAGATCAGGAATGTGAGGAGGAAGAACTTCTTGTGAGGAAGAAGAACTTCTAGTGAGGAGGAAGAACTTGTAGATCCGAAGACAAGATGTAAGTGTACAAACTTTATAACTTTTTATTTCCTCCAAATACTCACGTAAACAACAACATGTCATGTGATCAGAAGAGCATGTTCATATTCATACACCTTTATGTCCACACACCTCAGAGAGGCTGACATAAGTGCTTGTATCCAGCACATAAATGTGCTGTCGACATACATATGTCATCAGCATAAACTTGTTGTCGACATAGACATGTCATCAACAATAACTTGTTGTTGACATAAATGTGTTGTCGACATAGACATGTCATCAACAGAAACTTGTTGACAATAATGTGTTGTCGACATAAACTTGTTGTTGACATAAATGTGTTGTCGACATAGATATGTCATCAACATAAACTTGTTGACATAAATGTGTTGTCGACATAGACATGTCATCAACAGAAACTTGTTGACATAAATGTATTGTCGACATAGACATGTCATCAACAGAAACTTGTTGACAATAATGTGTTGTCGACATAAACTTGTTGACATAAATGTGTTGTCGACATAGATATGTCATCAACATAAACTTGTTGACATAAATGTGTTGTCGACATAGACATGTCATCAACAGAAACTTGTTGACATAAATGTGTTGTCGACATAAACTTGTTGACATAAATGTGTTGTCGACATAGATATGTCATCAACATAAACTTGTTGACATAAATGTGTTGTCGACATAGACATGTCATCAACAGAAACTTGACATAAATGTGTTGTCGACATAGACATGTCATCAACAGAAACTTGTTGACAATAATGTGTTGTCGACATAAACTTGTTGTTGACATAAATGTGTTGTCGACATATATGTCATCAACATAAACTTGTTGACATAAATGTGTTGTCGACATAGACATGTCATCAACAGAAACTTGTTGACAATAATGTGTTGTCGACATAAACTTGTTGTTGACATAAATGTGTTGTCGACATAGATATGTCATCAACATAAACTTGTTGACATAAATGTGTTGTCGACATAGATATGTCATCAACATAAACTTGTTGACATAAATGTGTTGTCGACATAGACATGTCATCAACATAAACTTGTTGACATAAATGTGTTGTCGACATAGACATGTCATCAACAGAAACTTGTTGACATAAATGTGTTGTCGACATAGACATGTTATCAACAGAAACTTGTTGACAATAATGTGTTGTCGACATAAACTTGTTGACATAAATGTGTTGTCGACATAGATATGTCATCAACATAAACTTGTTGACATAAATGTGTTGTCGACATAGACATGTCATCAACAGAAACTTGTTGACATAAATGTGTTGTCGACATAAACTTGTTGACATAAATGTGTTGTCGACATAGATATGTCATCAACATAAACTTGTTGACATAAATGTGTTGTCGACATAGACATGTCATCAACAGAAACTTGAAATAAATGTGTTGTCGACATAGACATGTCATCAACAGAAACTTGTTGACAATAATGTGTTGTCGACATAAACTTGTTGTTGACATAAATGTGTTGTCGACATATATATGTCATCAACATAAACTTGTTGACATAAATGTGTTGTCGACATAGACATGTCATCAACAGAAACTTGTTGACAATAATGTGTTGTCGACATAAACTTGTTGTTGACATAAATGTGTTGTCGACATAGATATGTCATCAACATAAACTTGTTGACATAAATGTGTTGTCGACATAGACATATCATCAACACAATCTTGTTGTTGACAATAATGTGTTGTTGACATAGACATGTCATCGACATAAACTTGTTGTCGACAGACACGTCATCAACATAAACTTGACACAAATGTGTTGTCAACATAGACATGTCATCAACATAAACTTGTTGTCGGCATAGACATGTCATCAACATAAACTTGTTAACAGTAATGTGTTGTTGACAGACATGTCATCAACATAAATGTGTTGTTGACATAAATGTGTTGTCGACATAAATGTGTTGTCGACATATAGGCGCAATGAACATACAACAATGACTTGTAACCAAGTAATATTCCTCAAAGTGAAGGATGTACTGTAAATATTGTTGACATCCATAGTATGATTAAAACATGACATAATAAAGTACATTTTGTCTTGAGTGTATTTTTGCCTCCATGGAATGATTCATAGTATATTGTTGTTTTTAAATGTTGATTCAAATACAAAAACTGTTACTACATGATGCGTTACTGCGTTATTTTATGTTATTTTTTATGTAGTATCGGCTAGAAACAGAGATCTGAGTGTGTTTTATTGGAGAGTTGCAGTGTCGTCCTTCTGAATCTTCCTGTGTCACAAGCCGGAGAAGAGAAGAGGCACGTGGGGGGGGGGGCGTGTCAAGACATCATGGTGGGGCCGAAGTTGAGTTTCTTAACATGGAGATATTCTCACTACTTTTCTTTTGTCGAGCACAAAGAAAAGAACATTTTAGTTAAATGTAAGTTGTGTCTTGGATCAAAGATCCTATCTACTGCCCAAAACAGCAATTCAAATCTGCTGAAACAGCGACAAAAGCAACATTCTTCGATGAAGCTAGTAAAGAGAGACACACTTCACCTTCACCTCCAACAGCGACTAGATTTTAACAGAGGCACTGCTAGGCAGGACAACATTGATAGAGACATTGCAGCGGCTCAGCTCCTTCTTCACCACAACGGATCCATACAGCGTCCGCATTACTGAAGACGCCGCACCGATCCACCTGTCCATCTCACCATCCACTCTTCCCTCACTCCTCAACAAGACTCCCAGGTACTTGAACTCCTCCACTTGGGGCAAGATCTCCTCCGCAACCTGGAGATGGCACTCCACCCTTTTCCGGGCGAGAACCATGGACTCGGACTTGGAGGTGCTGATTCTCATCCCAGTCAAGTGCCAACCGATCCAGTGAGAGCTGAAGATCCTGGCCAGATGAAGCCATCATGTTTAAAAAGCAGAGACCTAATCCTGCAGCCAACAAACCAGATCCCCTCAACACCTGGATCAGATTCCAAATGAGCTAATATTTGCAACAAAGAAGAAAGTTTCTGAGTGTGAACATGAAATATCTTGTCTTTGCAGTCCATTCAATTGAATATAAGTTGAAAAGGATTTGTTTTTATTTAGCATTTACACAACGTGACAACTTGACTGGGTTTGGGGTTTGTATTGTGGTGGTCTACTTCTTGAAATAGTTGCAACATATTCTCAACATCATTCATTCAAAGATCATTTATTTCAAGGTGATTTGTGAAGATGGGATTCATTGAAAGGTGATATGTGATCAATTTAAAGATGATTTATTGAAGTGTGATATAAACATAGTATTAATATAATATAAGATAAAGCAGTAATATAATATCATCTGGCTCTCAGTGTGAATCCAACTAAGTCGTCCTGAAGTGACTTAAAACATTGAACTACATTTTACATCTATGAACATATTCTATACACATTTATTACATACATGATTCTATAATATTGTTTCACTATGTGTTATTCTACATTATGCTATACATCCTTAAGGCACATATATATTTTTATATACATTTTTTTATTTCACTAATATTTGAATATGTATGATATATATTATACTATATACACATTATTTAACTATATGCTCTATATTATAATACGTATAAATACATATTAAATATTATATCATACATCTTATATATACTTCTATATTATACATCTATTATTTCATTATATATTATGTTATACATCCTTAAGACACAAATATATTTGTATATACATCTTTTATTATGCATATACAATTATATATTATACTATATACACATCTTAGATGCTGTACATGTATATATATATACATATATATATATATATATATATATATATATATATATACATATACAGGTAAAAGCCAGTAAATTAGAATATTTTGAAAAACTTGATTTATTTCAGTAATTGCATTCAAAAGGTGTAACTTGTACATTATATTTATTCATTGCACACAGACTGATGCATTCAAATGTTTATTTCATTTAATTTTGATGATTTGAAGTGGCAACAAATGAAAATCCAAAATTCCGTGTGTCACAAAATTAGAATATTACTTAAGGCTAATACAAAAAAGGGATTTTTAGAAATGTTGGCCAACTGAAAAGTATGAAAATGAAAAATATGAGCATGTACAATACTCAATACTTGGTTGGAGCTCCTTTTGCCTCAATTACTGCGTTAATGCGGCGTGGCATGGAGTCGATGAGTTTCTGGCACTGCTCAGGTGTTATGAGAGCCCAGGTTGCTCTGATAGTGGCCTTCAACTCTTCTGCGTTTTTGGGTCTGGCATTCTGCATCTTCCTTTTCACAATACCCCACAGATTTTCTATGGGGCTAAGGTCAGGGGAGTTGGCGGGCCAATTTAGAACAGAAATACCATGGTCCGTAAACCAGGCACGGGTAGATTTTGCGCTGTGTGCAGGCGCCAAGTCCTGTTGGAACTTGAAATCTCCATCTCCATAGAGCAGGTCAGCAGCAGGAAGCATGAAGTGCTCTAAAACTTGCTGGTAGACGGCTGCGTTGACCCTGGATCTCAGGAAACAGAGTGGACCGACACCAGCAGATGACATGGCACCCCAAACCATCACTGATGGTGGAAACTTTACACTAGACTTCAGGCAACGTGGATCCTGTGCCTCTCCTGTCTTCCTCCAGACTCTGGGACCTCGATTTCCAAAGGAAATGCAAAATTTGCATGGTTGGGTGATGGTTTGGGGTGCCATGTCATCTGCTGGTGTCACAAAGTTTTTCAAAATATTCTAATTTACTGGCTTTTACCTGTGTATATATATATATATATATATATATATATATATATTGTTCTATATTATATCATACATCATATATATATATACTTCTATATTATATTATAAATATGTACACTTTAAATTATATTTTATATTGTGTAAACAAATTGTTATCACATACTATATACAAATATTAGACTAATACTTCATGTTACATTTAGATATGTTATTCTATATTTGCATATATTGTATGCAAATTAAAGTATATTATTTTATGCACATTTTACACTTATTATTTACACTTACTAAGTTGTTATATTTTGCATGATATTATTCATTTGTTTATTTATTTTGTGATATTTTACAGATCAGTTTACTCAAAATATGTCATTGCAAACTTCATTTGATCTTTTTAATGCATCTACATAATAATTATTATTTGTTTGTTTCTTTGCTTGTCTGATAATCACCGCAAACAGGATGCAGTTTATTTGATGCTGTCAAAATAAGAGTTTCTTAAGGGGGTGAAGTCAAATGTTATTGATGATGTTATTGATTAGAAGAAGTAAGTTGTAGGAAAGTTGATGTACACTTTGATGAGGAAACCTAGTTCCCGATCACATAATCAATATTTGTCTGAGCATGAAGTTGGTGTTGGTGGTGTGTTGTCTGCAAGATGCTGCCATTGATTAGTTTAATCTGCTTAGTGAGTCTGTGATTGTGTCTGCTGCAGCATCTGTCATGTTGGCTGCTGCTCAACATTTGCAGCTTCCTCTCTAAACAAAGGCAGATTTCTTTCAGCAGAGCCTGGAATTACACCTCTAATCTTTAATCATCTTCATCATCTTCTCTTTAAGCTTTCATCATCTTCTGCTAACACGCTAAGCTGGTTAACTACTGATGCTCTTTTGCTGCTTAACTTGCTAACCCAAACCCAGTCAAGTTGTCACGTTGTGGAAGTGCTAAACAAAAATCCTCTTCAACTTATATTCAATAGAATAGACTGCAAAGACAAGATATTTCATGTTCACACTCACAAACTTTCTTCTTTTTTGCAAATATTAGCTCATTTGGAATTTGATGCCTGCAACATGTTTCAAAAAAGCTGGCACAAGTGGCAAAAAAGAGTGATAAAGTTGAGGAATGCTCATCAAAGACTTATTTGGAACATCCCACAGGTGAACAGGCTAATTGGGAACAGGTGGGTGCCATGATTGGGTATGAAAGCAGCTTCAGTCGTTCACAAACAAGGACGGGGCGAGGGTCACCACTTTGTCAACAAATGCCTGAGCAAATTGTTTAAGAACAACATTTCTCAATTTAGGGATTTCACCATCTACGCTCCGTAATATCATCAAAAGGTTGAGAGAATGTGGAGAAATCACTGCACGTAAGCCATGATATTACACACCTTGGATCCCTCAGGCGTCAACAAGCCACATCAGTGTGTAAAGGATATCACCACATGGGCTCAGGAACACTTCAGAAAACCACTGTCAGTAACTACAGTTGGTCGCTACATCTGTAAGTGCAAGTTAAAACTCTTACTATGCAAAGCCAATGCCATTTATCAACAACACCCAGAAACGCTGCCGGCTTGGTTGGGCCCGAGCTCATCTAAGATGGACTGATGCAAAGTGGAAAAGTCTTCTGTGGTGCACATTTCAAATTGCTTTTGGAAACTGTGGACCAAAGAGGAAAATAAAAGAAGCATGGGGATTGTTCTAGGGTGAAAGTGTAAAAGGCAGCATGTGTGATGGTATGGGGGTGTATTAGTGATTAGTGATTAGTGTGTGATGGTATGGGGGTGTATTAGTGGCCAAGACATGGGTAACTTACACATCTGTGAAGGCACCATTAATGCTGAAAGGTACATACAGCTTTTGGAACAACATATGTTGCCATCCAAGCAACGTTACCATGGACGCCCCTGCTTATTTCAGCAAGACAATGCCAAGCCAGGTGTCACAACAGTGTGGCTTCATAGTGGCATACATCGCTCATAACTTTCTAATAACTCAACTAATAACTAGTAGCTTTCACATCAAAAATAACTGAAGTAGTACATTTTAATAAGTCATCTGCTTGCTAACTAGTAGTTTTCACATTACTAATAACTGAACTATTAGCTTTCTAATAACTCAACTAATAGCTAGTAGCTTTCACATCACTAATAACTGAACTTGTAGCTTTCTAATACCTCAACTAATAGTTGAACTAATAGCTTTCTAATAACTCAACTAATAGCTAGTAGCTTTCTAATAACTCAAGTAATAGCTAAACTAGTAGCTTTCTAATAACTCCACTGACAGCTCAACGAATAGCTTTCTAAAAACTTAACTAATAACTAGTAGCTTTGTAATAACTCAACTAATAGTTGAGCTAGTAGCTTTCACATCACTCAACTACAATGAATACATTTCTAAAAACTCAACTAATAATTGAACTAATAGCTTTCTAAAACAAAGTAATAGTTGAACTCGCAGCTTTCTAATAACTCAACTAATAACTAGTAGTGTTCCAATAACTCAACCAAATGTTCATCTTGTAGCTTTCTAACAACTCAACTAAAACTAATCATTTTCACATCACTAATAAACAAGCCTTCTATTATGTAGGAGTGTCCTGATAACTAATATCTTAACTAATAGCATCTATTAACTAATAGTTTTATAATAACGACTATCCTAACTTCTTCTTCTTCTTCTTCTTCTTCTTCTTCTCCTTTTTCCTTTTTCTTTTTTCTTCTTCTTCTCCTTTTTCCTTTTTCTTTTTTCTTCTTCTTCTTCATCTACTTTTTCTCCTTCTTCTTCTTCTTCTTCTTCTTCTTCTTCTTTTTCTTTTTTCTTCTTCTTCTTCTTCTTCTTTTTCCTTTTTATTTCTTCTTCTTCTTCATCTTCTTCTTCTTCTTCTTCTTCTTCTTCTTCTTCTTCATCTTCTTCTTCTTCTTCCTCTCCTCCTTCTTCTTCTTTTTTTTCTTCTTCTCCTTCTTCTTCTTCTTCTTCTCCTCCTTTTTTTTCCTTTTTATTTTTTCTTCTTCTTCTTCCCACTGGCCACTAGTGGTCTCCCTCCTGCTGCTGCTGATGTAAAGCCAGACTGTCCTCCTACTGGACATCTAAGTCTTTATTATCAACACATTGTTTTAATTAGGCCATTTTATTAATAAGTCATTTTATTATTAAGTCATTTTATCATCAGGTTGTTTTATTATTAGGTCATTTTATTATTAAGCCTTTGTATTATTAAGTAATTTTAGTATTAAGTCATTTTATTATTAGGTTGTTTTATTATTAAGTAATTTTATTATTAAGTCATATAAGTATTGAATCATTTTTTTATTCGGTTGTTTTAGTATTAAGTCATTTTATTATTAGGTCATTTTATTATTAAGTCATTTTAATATCGAGTCACTTTATTATTAGGTCATTTTATTATTAAGTCATTTATTTTTATTGTCATTTTATTATTAATTCCTTTTATTATTAAGACATTTAATTATTAGGTAATTTTAATATCGAGTCATGTAATTATTAAGTCATTTTATTACTAAGTAATTTTATTATTAGATCATTTTAATATCGAGTCATTTTATTATTAAGTCATTTTATTATCAAGTCATTTTATCATTGTCATGTTATCAAACCATTTTATTATTATGTGATTTTTTTTTTATTAAGTCATTTTTATTATTAAGTCATTTTATTATTCAATTATTTTATTATTAAGTCATTTTATTATCAAGTCATTTTATCATTGTCATGTTATCATTAAACCATTTTATTATTATGTGATTTTTTTTTATTAAGTCATTTTTATTATTAAGTCATTTCATTATTCAATTATTTTATTATTAAGTCATTTCATTATTAAGTCATTTTATTATCAGGTCTTTTTATTAAGTCATTTTATTATTAAGTCATTTGATCATTAAATAATTTTGTTATTATGTACTTTTATTATAAAATCATCATTTTATGACCAAGTCCTTTTATTGTTAAAACATTTTATTATCAAACAATCATTTTATTATCAAACAATCATTTTATTATCAAAGAATCATTTTATTATGTCTGCAAAGAAATGCAAAATACTTGAAAGAAATAATGTTGCTAAGTCTCATTGTGTACTTTATATACTTCATGTACTTCATGTATTTTATATACTTCATGTACTTGATATACTTCATGTACTTTATATACTTCATGTACTTGATATACTTCATGTACTTCTTGTACTTCATGTAAACAAGTGTTGAAGTAAATGATGTGGCATTAAAAGTTGCCATGGTTACAAAGTGATGAATTACAAGATTTCAACTTAATAAAAGCAAAAATAAAAACTGTTGAAGTTGCATTAAAGGTTGCCATGGTTACTTATTGTTTCATTACAATATTAAAGGTTGCCATGGTTACAATCTGTTGAATTACACTATTGAAGGTTGCCATGGTTACAATCTGTTGTATTACAATATTTCAACTTAACAGTCATGAAAAGTATTAAATTGTGTTCAAACTTGATGAGAATGAAAAGTGTTTGAGAACAAAAAATAAGTGTGTGTAGTAGTTGTGTAGTGGATGTTGTTGTGTTGTGTTGTGTCACTAATTGGAGGAGTGGGAGAGAAGTAATAATAATAATAATAATAATAATAATAATTGTGTGTAGTAGTTGTGTAGTGGATGTTGTTG
>NC_084577.2:31947586-31987586 GCF_033978685.3 Nerophis lumbriciformis | reverse complement strand
GCAGATTCATCCATTCATCACTGAATATGACCTTCATCCACTCATCCATATTCATCCTGCAGATTCATCCATTCATCACTGAATATGACTTCCATCCACTCATCCACATTCATCCCGCAGATTCATCCATTCATCACTGAATATGACTTTCAAGCACTCATCCATATTCATCCTGCAGATCCATCCATTCATCACCGAATATGACTTTCATCCACTCATCCATATTCATCCTGCAGATTCATCCATTCATCACTGAATATGACTTTCATCCACTCATCCATTTTCATCCTGCAGATTCATCCATTCATCACTGAATATGACTTTCATCCACTCATCCATATTCATCCTGCAGATTCATCCATTCATCACTGAATATGACTTCCATCCACTCATCCATTTTCATCCTGCAGATTCATCCATTCATCACTGAATATGACTTTCATCCACTCATCCATTTTCATCCTGCAGATTCATCCATTCATCACTGAATATGACTTTCATCCACTCATCCATTTTCAACCTGCAGATTCATCCTTTCATCCACTCATCCATTTTCAACCTGCAGATTCATCCATTCATCACTGAATATGACTTTCATCCACTCATCCATTTTCAACCTGCAGATTCATCCATTCATCACTGAATATGACTTTCATCCACTCATCCACATTCATCCCGCAGATTCATCCATTCATCACCGAATATGACTTCCATCCACTCATCCATATTCATCCTGCAGATGCATCCATTCATCATTGAATTTGACTTTCATCCACTCATCCACATTCATCCCGCAGATTCATCCATTCATCACCGAATATGACTTCCATCCACTCATCCATATTCATCCTGCAGATGCATCCATTCATCACTGAATATGACTTTCATCCACTCATCCACATTCATCCCGCAGATTCATCCATTCATCACCGAATATGACTTCCATCCACTCATCCATATTCATCCTGCAGATGCATCCATTCATCATTGAATATGACTTTCATCCACTCATCCATTTTCATCCTGCAGATTCATCCATTCATCACTGAATATGACTTTCATCCACTCATCCATTTTCAACCTGCAGATTCATCCTTTCATCCACTCATCCATTTTCAACCTGCAGATTCATCCATTCATCACTGAATATGACTTTCATCCACTCATCCATTTTCAACCTGCAGATTCATCCATTCATCACTGAATATGACTTTCATCCACTCATCCACATTCATCCCGCAGATTCATCCATTCATCACCGAATATGACTTCCATCCACTCATCCATATTCATCCTGCAGATGCATCCATTCATCATTGAATTTGACTTCCATCCATATTCATCCTGTAGATTCATCCATTCATCACTGAATATGACTTTCATCCACTCATCCATATTCATCCTGCAGATTCATCCATTCATCACTGAATATGACTTTCATCCACTCATCCATTTTCATCCTGCAGATTCATCCATTCATCACTGAATATGACTTTCATCCACTCATCCATTTTCATCCTGCAGATTCATCCATTCATCACTGAATATGACTTTCATCCACTCATCCATATTCATCTTGCAGATTCATCCATTCATCACTGAATATGACTTTCATCCACTCATCCATATTCATCTTGCAGATTCATCCATTCATCACTGACAATGACTTCCATCCACTCATCCATATTGATGGCTATTGATAAGTGTGTCTTTCACACGTGTTATGTTGTTTGGTGTTACACTGAAATGATTCCCTCTGCAAATAATGTGACAAAGTTCCTTCTGTGTAAATCTTTCAAAATAAAAGATGAAGATAGCACAATACAATTATAATAACAATGTTAGTATTTTGTCAGTTGTACACCGAACAGGAAGTGTAAATGTTGCTGCTTATTGATAAACAACACCACAACACACGTCAACATAAACGGACCATTTTCCATTTGGCTCTCCCGCTCTATTTCAACTAATCATGTCAACTTAAGCGGACACTTTTTTCAAATGCTTAAGGTGTCATTTTGTTGCCAAGCAACCCAGTGATAATTCTGCGTTTGAAATAAACATGTCGACACAAGCGTGTTGTGGACTAAACCTGTTGTCAACAAAAACATGCTGTCCACAATGACGTGTTGTCAACATAAATGTGTTGTCGACATAAATGTGTTGTCAACATAAACATGCTGTCCACAATGACGTGTTGTCAACATAAATGTGTTGTCGACATAAATGTGTTGTCAACATAAACATGCTGTCCACAATGACGTGTTGTCAACATAAATGTGTTGTCGACATAAACATGCTGTCCACAGTGACGTGTTGTCAACATAAATGTGTTGTCGACATAAAAGTGTTGTCAACATAAACATGCTGTCCACAATGACGTGTTGTCAACATAAATGTGTTGTCAACATAAACATGCTGTCCACAATGACGTGTTGTCAACATAAATGTGTTGTCAACATAAACATGCTGTCCACAATGACGTGTTGTCAACATAAATGTGTTGTCAACATAAATGTGTTGTCAACATAAACATGCTGTCCACAATGACGTGTTGTCAACATAAATGTGTTGTCGACATAAACATGCTGTCCACAGTGACGTGTTGTCAACATAAATGTGTTGTCGACATAAAAGTGTTGTCAACATAAACATGCTGTCCACAATGACGTGTTGTCAACATAAATGTGTTGTCAACATAAACATGCTGTCCACAATGACGTGTTGTCAACATAAATGTGTTGTCAACATAAACATGCTGTCCACAATGACGTGTTGTCAACATAAATGTGTTGTCAACATAAATGTGTTGTCAACATAAACATGCTGTCCACAATGACGTGTTGTCAACATAAATGTGTTGTCAACATAAACATGCTGTCCACAATGACGTGTTGTCAACATAAATGTGTTGTCAACATAAACATGCTGTCCACAATGACGTGTTGTCAACATAAATGTGCTGTCGCCACAAATGTGTTGTCAACATAAACTACACAGTAAAAATGTTTTTCAGCATGAAATATGAAATAGTTAACAATGTTGTGTTGTGCTTCTTTCAAGCTTCTTGTTTCTCTCGCACTCCAGCTCAACTATTTAATTTGATAAGTACACTGATAAGTACACTGATAAGTACACTGATAAGTACTTACTTTACTAGATCACATGCTGCTGATGGCAGGTTAGCTAAGCAGGAACAATCCTTCTGGAGGTGATTAAGTACTAAAGAAAGACTGAGTGAGGAGCACAATCTTACATGTACCGTATATATATATATATATATATATATATATATATATATATATATATATATATATATATATATATATATATATATATATATATATATATATACATACATATATATATATATATATATATATATATATATATATATATATATATATATATATATATATATATATATGTGTGTGTGTGTGTGTATATATACATTAGGTCAGGAAAAAACATAGAGGCAATATCATCCCTACAAGCCTGTTTTGCAGGATTTTATTTATATATATATTTAATAATATATATATATATATATATATATATATACATATATACATACATACATATGCGTGTATATATTTATACACACATATATGTATATGTACATATATTTATACATATATATGTAAATATATATATATATATATATATATATATATATATATATATATATATATATATATATATATATATATATATATATATATATATATGTGTGTGTGTGTGTATATATACATTAGGTCAGGAAAAAACATAGAGGCAATATCATCCCTACAAGCCTGTTTTGCAGGATTTTATTTATATATATATTTAATAATATATATATATATATATATATATATATATATATATATATATACATATATACATACATACATATGCGTGTATATATTTATACACACATATATGTATATGTACATATATTTATACATATATATGTAAATATATATACATACATACATATATGTGTATATATACATATATTTTAATATATTCATATACATACTTGCATATATATATTTATGACATAACACAACACAACATAAACACTACACAACGCAACATAAGACAACACAACATGACATGACATGACATAATACAACATAACACAACATAACACTACATAAGACTACACAACACAAGACAACAACACACACATTGATTGATGATACAAGAAGGAGTGTGAACAAGTGATCATGTGACCTGCAGGCAAGCGACAGGCGCCAGTCTGCAAACAATAGCTTGTCTGCACCTCCTAACCCTTCACACACACACACACACACACACACACACACACACACACACACACACACACACACACACACACACACACACACACACACACACACACACACACACACATTCATTTGTCGGTTCATTCATGTGAACACATTTCACAAATGAGCGCCAACGGGGGGGCTGCCTCTTCCCAGTTATTGACTATTACATTGGATCCTTTATTATTATTACTATTATTATTATTATTATGATGATTATTATTATTATTATGATGATTATTATTATTATTATGATGATGATGATTATTATTATGATGATTATTATTATTATTATGATGATGATGATGATCAATCAATCAATCAATCAATCTTTATTTATATAGCCCTAAATCACAAGTGTCTCAAAGGGCTGCACAAGCCACAACGACATCCTCGGTACAAAGCCCACATACGGGCAAGGAAAAACTCACCCCAGTGGGACGTCGATGTGAATGACTATGAGAAACCTTGGAGAGGACCGCATATGTGGGTAACCCCCCCCCCCCCCCCCCCCCCCTCTAGGGGAGACCGAAAGCAATGGATGTCGAGTGGGTCTGACATAATATTGTGAGAGTCCAGTCCATAGTGGATCTAACATAATAGTAAGAGTCCAGTCCATAGTGGATCCAACATAATAGTAAGAGTCCAGTCCATAGTGGATCCAACATAATAGTGAGAGTCCAGTCCATAGTGGATCTAACATAATAGTGAGAGTCCAGTCCATAGTGGATCCAACATAATAGTAAGAGTCCAGTCCATAGTGGATCTAACATAATAGTGAGAGTCCAGTCCATAGTGGATCCAACATAATAGTAAGAGTCCAGTCCATAGTGGATCTAACATAATAGTGAGAGTCCAGTCCATAGTGGATCCAACATAATAGTAAGAGTCCAGTCCATAGTGGATCCAACATAATAGTAAGAGTCCAGTCCATAGTGGATCCAACATAATAGTAAGAGTCCAGTCCATAGTGGATCCAACATAATAGTAAGAGTCCAGTCCATAGTGGGGCCAGCAGGACACCATCCCGAGCGGAGACGGGTCAGCAGCGTAGAGATGTTCCCAGCCGATGCACAGGCGAGCGGTCCACCCCGGGTCCCGACTCTGGACAGCCAGCACTTCATCCATGGCCACCGGACCTGTGCCCCCCCCCCCCTCAAGGAAAAGGGGAGCAGAGGAGAAAGGAAAAGAAACGGCAGATCAACTGGTCTAAAAAAGGGGGTCTATTTAAAGGCTAGAGTATACAAATGAGTTTTAAGATGGGACTTAAATGCTTCTACTGAGGTAGCATCTCTAATTGTTACTGCTACAACATTCCATAGTACTGGAGCCCCAATAGAAAACGCTCTATAGCCCGCAGACTTTTTTTGGGCTCTGGGAATCACTAATAAGCCGGAGTTCTTTGAACGCAGATTTCTTGCCGGGACATATGGTACAATACAATCAGCAAGATAGGACGGAGCTAGACTGTGTAGTATTTTATACGTAAGTAGTAAAACCTTAAAGTCACATCTTAAGTGCACAGGAAGCCAGTGCAGGTGAGCCAGTATAGGTATATATATATGTATATATGTATATAAAGGTATATACAGTATAGGCGTAATATGATCAAACTTTCTTGTTCTTGTCAAAAGTCTAGCAGCCGCATTTTGTACCAACTGTAATCTTTTAATGCTAGACATAGGGAGCCCCGAAATTAATACGTTACAATAGTCGAGACGAGACGTAACGAACGCATGAATAATGATCTCGGCGTCGCTAGTGGATAAAATAGAACGAATTTTAGCGATATTACGGAGATGAAAGAAGGCCGTTTTAGTAACACTCTTAATGTGTGACTCAAAGGAGAGAGTTGTTTTAGTAACACTCTTAATGTGTGACTCAAAGGAGAGAGTTGTTTTAGTAACACTCTTAATGTGTGACTCAAAGGAGAGAGTTGTTTTAGTAACACTCTTAATGTGTGACTCAAAGGAGAGAGTTGTTTTAGTAACACTCTTAATGTGTGACTCAAAGGAGAGAGTTGTTTTAGTAACACTCTTAATGTGTGACTCAAAGGAGAGAGTTGTTTTAGTAACACTCTTAATGTGTGACTCAAAGGAGAGAGTTGTTTTAGTAACACTCTTAATGTGTGACTCAAAGGAGAGAGTTGTTTTAGTAACACTCTTAATGTGTGACTCAAAGGAGAGAGTTGTTTTAGTAACACTCTTAATGTGTGACTCAAAGGAGAGAGTTGTTTTAGTAACACTCTTAATGTGTGACTCAAAGGAGAGAGTTGTTTTAGTAACACTCTTAATGTGTGACTCAAAGGAGAGAGTTGTTTTAGTAACACTCTTAATGTGTGACTCAAAGGAGAGAGTTGGGTGGAAGATAATAGCCAGATTCTTTACTGATTCGCTTTGTGTAATTGTTTGGTTGTCAAATGTTAAGGTGGTATTATTAAATAAATGTCGGTGTTTAGCAGGACCGATAATCAGCATTTCCCTTTTCTTGGCGTTGAGTTGCAAGAAGTTAGCGGACATCCATTGTTTAATTTCATTAAGACACGCCTCCAGCTGACTACAATCCGGCGTGTTGGTCAGCTTTAGGGGCATGTAGAGTTGGCTGTCATCAGCATAACAATGAAAGCTAACACCGTATTTGCGTATGATGTCGCCTAGCGGCAGCATGTAAATACTAAAGAGTGCAGGGCCAAGAACCGAACCCTGAGGAACTCCGCACGTTACCTTAACATAGTCAGAGGTCACATTATTATGGGAGACGCATTGCATCCTGTCAGTAAGATAAGAGTTAAACCACGACAAAGCTAAGTCTGACATACCAATACGTGTTTTGATACGCTCTAATAAAATATTATGATGGACGGTATGGAAAGCAGCGCTAAGATGAAGAAGCAGCAACATAGATGACTTCCATGGTTAGCAGTAGATCATTAGTCATTTTTGCGAGGGCTGTCTCCGTAGAGTGATTTGCCCTGAAACCGGATTGAAAAGGTTCACAGAGATTGTTAGACACTAAGTGTTCATTTAGCTGCTGTGCGACAATTTTTTCGAGGATTTTCGAAATAAAGGGAAGGTGGGACACCGGTCGGTAGTTTACCATGAGGTCAGGATCAAGGTTAGGTCTTTTGAGCAGAGGATGAATAACCGCTTTCTTGAATGCTAGGGGAACAGTGCCAGAGGAAAGTGATAAGTTTATAATATTTAGCACTGATGGACCTAATAATACAAAAAGCTCCTTGATAAGTTTCCCAGGAAGTGGGTCAAGTAAACATGTTGTTTGTTTTATCCCACTTACACGCTGTAATAGTTCCTCTAATGTTATTTCATCAAAAAGAGAGAGACTATTTTGTATTGCAGTATCCGTCGTAGATACAATTGTATATGTGTTCATAGAACCCAGTTGTAGCTGGGATGCATTGTCTTTAATCTCCTTTCTAATGAGTTCAATTTTCTTATTAAAGAAATTCATAAAGTCATCTGCCGAGTGGGTGGAGCTATTGGGAGGAGTCCCTTGTTGGGTTAGCGATGCTACTGTACTAAACAAAAATTTAGGGTCGTTTTTGTTGAGACGGATGAGATTTGAGTAATATTTAGCTTTAGCTAAGGTAAGCATGCGTTTATACGATATTAAACTATCACTCCATGCTTGATGGAAAACCTCAAGCTTGGTCGCGCGCCATTTGCGTTCCAACTTTCTACATGATAATTTATGAGCTCTGGTTTCTTCTGTAAACCATGGGGTGCGCCTTTTAGGGGCCCTTTTTTTGTTTTAGCGGTGCTATACTATCAATGGTTTTGCGCAGGGCATTGTCAAAGTTGTTAGTGAGGTTATCAATAGAGCCGACATAATTTGGGAATGGTGCCATTACCGAAGGGAGTAGGTCAGCGAGAGTCATCGTTGTGGCAGCATTAATGTTGCGGCTGCTATAGCAGTTATTATTATTATTAGTTTGTTGACAATGAGTCAGAACTTCGAATTTTATAAGGTAATGATCGGACATTACTTTAGTATACGGGAGTACCATAACTTTGGAGGTGGTGACACCCCTGACCAGTACTAGATCTATCGTATTGCCGTTGCGATGCGTAGGTTCATTTATTATTTGTGTAAGACCACAGCTATCAATTATAGTCTGGAGCGCCACGCACTGAGGGTCCGATGGGGTATTCATATGGATATTAAAGTCCCCCATTATGATTATATTGTCTGCGTACGTCACTAGATCAGCAACGAACTCTGAGAATTCATTAATAAAGTCCGAGTAGGGCCCTGGGGGGCGGTAGATAACAGCCATATCGAGAGGCAGCGGTGCGACAGACCTCATAGTAAGCACCTCAAACGATTTGTATTTATTATTTAGGTTAGGGGTAAGGTTAAAGTTTTCATTGTATATTAATGCGACCCCCCCACCCCTTTTAAGGGGACGGGCAATATGCGCATTCGTATAGTTAAGAGGAGATGCCTCATTTAGCGCAAAAAATTTGTCTGGTTTGAGCCAGGTTTCGCTAAGACCAATGACGTTAAGATTGTTGTCTCTAATGACCTCATTAACTAATAACGTTTTGGGAGACAATGATCTTATGTTTAAAAAGCCCATATTATAAGTATTGGGCTGTTTTGACGAGTTTTTGTTTAAATTATCCGTAGTAGAAATATTAATAATGTTGCGTTTATTATACGTAGTGCACTTTAAATAGTTTCGACCATATCTAGGAATTGATACGACGGGAATTTTCAGATTGTTTGCTTGATGCTGCGATAGACTGAACGCATCATGATTTGCCACCTCAGTAGAATGCATATCTACCTCTAACACATTCACAACAGAAAACACATTATGTGAGTTGTGTCTTATTCTAAGAGAATTGCTATGCGTACAGGAATTATCCAGCCTGGCGCTGGCTAGTTCTAGCTTAACTGACTCCTCACCCGGACTAGCAGGCTCTGTAATTGCCTGTGACCGGGCTTGCTCTAGTGTAGTTAGTCAAATGTGACTTAAACAGTAGTCTATATTCTTAGACAGGATGATGGCGCCTTCCTGGTTAGGGTGAAGGCCGTCCCTCATCAGCAAGCCTGGTTTGCCCCAGAAAGAGGGCCAATTATCAATAAACGTTAGTCCCTGTTGTCTACAGAAGCTAGCCAGCCACTTGTTAAGCGAGACTAATCTGCTATATCTCTCATCATTGCCTCTCGCAGGCAGGGGGCCAGAGACAATTACTCGATGCCTGGACATCTTTCTAGCGAGATCACAAGTCCTGGCTATGTTTCTCTTTGTAATCTCTGACTGTCTCATTCTAGTGTCATTGGAGCCAACGTGTACAACTATATTCGCATAACTAGTGGTGCGATTAGCCTGTCGTACGTGTTTACTAGGCCTGTTGCGAGTTAGCTCCCTAAGATTAGCCTCAATGCCTCAATGATGATGATTATTATTATTATGATGATGATTATTATTATGATGATTATTATTATTATTATGATGATGATGATGATGATGATTATTATTATGATGATGATGATGATGATGATTATTATTATGATGATGATGATGATGATGATGATGATTATTATTATTATAATAATTATTATTTCAAATGTTCTTGTAATCAGAGCATATTTTGGACATATTAGACGTAATTGTTACCTGACAAGTTTGGACTGTCATCTGCAGTCTTCTTCAGAAGTGTCACCTGACCTATCAGCTGTTCTTGTAGGCGTGGCCAACTAGGCACACCTGTCAAGTCTACCTGGTTGCCCCCTCGCTTGATGGTTAATGGAGGAGGGAGTCCCAGGTATGCTCCCTCATCCCCATTCCTTAGTTTGATGGCCTCCTTATTCCATGGTGTGAATGTGTTACTTTCTGTGCCGATGATTTTGCCGTTGTCTCGGTCTATGACGTGGTTCATTATTTTGCAATGACCTGATATGGATTATTTTAAGATTTCCTGTTTGGATTTTTGTTTTAGGTTTCTTGTAAACCTACCTTATCACTATTTTTTATCATTATTATTATTATCATGACTATTATTACAATGTGTAACATGTACTTTGTCTGACTCCATGCAATTATAATTGTTTTCATTTGACATTTGAATTGAATGTGCAGATTTATTAAGCAAACAACATCTGTGGCTGTAGGCAACCTCCTGGTCTAATAACAAACAATCCACAAGATGGCACTAGCTGCATTTTCAACATGAAGCTTAATCTAGCTCTGCATGCGCTATAATATATTGTTGATGTTATTCATTGTAATAAATACTTTATAAATATTGTACTTTTGGTCCTACAATACAGTACAGACATGACATCAACTATGCATTTCTTATTTACATCTTTTTAATATTTACTTGGATTATTTCTCTAATCATGTACTATTTGTTGTATTCATTATGGGGCATCCTGTGCCATATTAAAGGGGCGTCCTGTGCCACATTAGGGAGCGTCCCGTGCCACATTAAGGGGCGTCCTGCGCCACATTAGGGGGAGTCCTGTGCCACATTAGGGAGCATCCTGTGCCACATTATGGGGCATCCTGTGCCATATTAAGGGGCGTCCTGTGCCACATTAGGGGGCGTCCTGTGCCACATTATGGGGCATCCTGTGCCATATTAAGGGGCGTCCTGTGCCACATTAAGGGGCGTCCTGTGCCACATTAGGGAGCGTCCTGTGCCACATAAGGGGCATCCTGTGCCACATTAGGGGGAGTCCTGTGCCACATTAGGGAGCGTCCTACGCCACATTATGGGGCATCCTGTGCCATATTAAGGGGCGTCCTGTACCACATTAGGGAGCGTCCTGTGCCACATTATGGGGCATCCTGTGCCATATTAAGGGGCGTCCTGTGCCACATTAAGGGGCGTCCTGTGCCACATTAAGGGGTGTCCTGTGCCACATTAGGGAGCGTCCATATTAAGGGGCGTCCTGTGCCACATTAGGGAGCGTCCTGTGCCACATTAGGGGGTGTCCTGTGCCATATTAAGGGGCGTCCTGTGCCACATTAGGGGGCGTCCTGTGCCACATTATGGGGCATCCTGTGCCATATTAAGGGGCGTCCTGTGCCACATTAAGGGGTGTCCTGTGCCACATTAGGGAGCGTCCATATTAAGGGGCGTCCTGTGCCACATTAGGGAGCGTCCTGTGCCACATAAGGGGCATCCTGTGCCACATTAGGGGGAGTCCTGTGCCACATTAGGGAGCGTCCTACGCCACATTATGGGGCATCCTGTGCCATATTAAGGGGCGTCCTGTACCACATTAGGGAGCGTCCTGTGCCACATTATGGGGCATCCTGTGCCATATTAAGGGGCGTCCTGTGCCACATTAAGGGGCGTCCTGTGCCACATTAAGGGGTGTCCTGTGCCACATTAGGGAGCGTCCATATTAAGGGGCGTCCTGTGCCACATTAGGGAGCGTCCTGTGCCACATTAGGGGGTGTCCTGTGCCACATTATGGGGCATCCTGTGCCATATTAAGGGGCGTCCTGTGCCACATTAAGGGGTGCCCTGTGCCACATTAGGGAGCGTTCATATTAAGGGGCGTCCTGTGCCACATTAGGGAGCGTCCTATGCCACATTATGGGGCATCCTGTGCCATATTAAGGGGCGTCCTGTGCCACATTAAGGGGCGTCCTGTACCACATTAGGGAGCGTCCTGTGCCACATTATGGGGCATCCTGTGCCATATCAAGGGGCGTCCTGTGCCACATTAAGGGGTGTCCTGTGCCACATTAGGGAGCGTCCATATTAAGGGGCGTCCTGTGCCACATTAAGGGGCGTCCTGTGCCATATTAAGGGGCGTCCTGTGCCACATTAGGGAGCGTCCTGTGCCACATTATGGGGCATCCTGTGCCATATTAAGGGGCGTCTTGTGCCACATTAGGGGGCGTCCTGTGCCACATTAAGGGGCGTTCTGTGCCACATTAGGGAGCGTCCTGTGCCACATTAAGGGGCATCCTGTGCCATATTAAGGGGCGTCCTGTGCCACATTAGGGAGCGTCCTGTGCCACATTATGGGGCATCCTGTGCCATATTAAGGGGCGTCTTGTGCCACATTAGGGGGCGTCCTGTGCCACATTAAGGGGCGTTCTGTGCCACATTAGGGAGCGTCCTGTGCCACATTAAGGGGCATCCTGTGCCATATTAAGGGGCGTCCTGTGCCACATTAGGGAGCGTCCTGTGCCACATTATGGGGCATCCTGTGCCACATTAGGGGGAGTCCTGTGCCACATTAGGGGGAGTCCTGTGCCACATTAGGGGGCGTCCTGTGCCACATTAGGGGGCGTCCTGTGCCACATTAGGGGGCATCCTGTGCCATATTAAGGGGCGTCTTGTGCCACATTAGGGGGCGTCCTGTGCCACATTAGGGGGCGTCCTGTGCCACATTATGGGGCATCCTGTGCCATATTAAGGGGCGTCTTGTGCCACATTAGGGGGCGTCCTGTGCCACATTAAGGGGCGTTCTGTGCCACATTAGGGAGCGTCCTGTGCCACATTAAGGGGCATCCTGTGCCATATTAAGGGGCGTCCTGTGCCACATTAGGGAGCGTCCTGTGCCACATTATGGGGCATCCTGTGCCACATTAGGGGGAGTCCTGTGCCACATTAGGGGGAGTCCTGTGCCACATTAGGGGGCGTCCTGTGCCACATTAGGGGGCGTCCTGTGCCACATTAGGGGGCATCCTGTGCCACATTAGGGGGAGTCTTGTGCCACATTAGGGGGCGTCCTGTGCCACATTAGAGGGAGTCCTGTGCCACATTAGGGGGCGTCCTGTGCCACATTAGGGGGCGTCCTGTGCCACATTAGGGGGCGTCCTGTGCCACATTAGGGGGCATCCTGTGCCACATTAGGGGGTGTCTTGTGCCACATTAGGGGGCGTCCTGTGCCACATTAGAGGGAGTCCTGTGCCACATTAGGGGGCGTCCTGTGCCACATTAGGGGGCATCCTGTGCCACATTAGGGGGTGTCTTGTGCCACATTAAGGGGCGTCAGTGTAAATATGCTTCATGCAGGTAAATATTAGAGTAATGGATGATGTCATGAAAGATGAGACAGGTTTTCAACACGAGACATTTTATTGAAAATAGTGAGACAGATGAAATGGACAACCAGGATAAAGAAGAATATTAAATATATCCATTAATAAAGAATGTTTTGATCATGGTGAAGTAAAAATGTTGACATTTACAGTATGTGCAGTTTTCCCTCTCAGCGTATGAAATATGGCACACATATTTATGATGTCCCATAATAATCACTTTCACTACAGGAGCTCCCTAAAGTCCATGGAGATTATACACATAGTTGTAGTATTACTACTTACAAAACATATAAATACATATCAGCATTCTTCATATATTATTTAGGAGCATTTTCTATTCATTCAATCTTCTTCTGTATGAACATGAACATAAACATGAACATGAACATAAACATGAACTTAAACATGAACATGAATATAAACATGAACATGATTATAAACATGAATATGAATATACACATGAACATGAACATGAATATAAACATGAATATAAACATGAATATAAACATGAACATGAATATAAACATGAACTTAAACATGAATATAAACATGAACATGAATATAAACATGAACATGAATATAAACACGAAAATGAACATGAATATAAACATGAATATAAACATGAACATGAATATAAACATGACATGAATACAAACATGAACATGAATATAAACATGAACATGAATATAAACATGAACATGAACATGAACATGAACATGAATATAAACATGAACATGAACATGAACATAAACATGAACATGAATATAAACATGAACATGAACATGACTATAAACATGAACATGAATATAAACATGAACATGAATATAAACATGAACATGAATATAACCATGAACATAAACATGAACATAAACATGAACATGAACATGAATATAAACATGAACATGAACATAAACATGAACATGAATATAAACATGAACATGAATATAAACATGAACATGAACATGAATATAAACATGAACATGAACATGAATATAAAAATGACATGAATATAAACATGAACATGAATATAAACATGAACATGAACATAAATATAAACATGAACATGAATATAAACATGAACATGAACATGAATATAAACATGAACATGAATATAAACATAAACATGAACATAAACATGAACATGAACATGAATATAAACATGAACATGAATATAAACAGGAACAGGAACATGAATATAAACATGAACATGAATATAAACATAAACATGAATATAAATATAAACATGAACATGAATATAAACATGAACATGAATATAAACATAAACATGAACATGAATATTACCAGGAACAGGAACATGAGTATAAACATGAACATGAATATAAACATGAACATGAATATAAATACAAACATGAACATGAATATAAACACGAACATGAAGATGAACATGAACATGAATATGAACAGGAAGAGGAAGAGGAAGAGGTGTGTTTATGTTATGTTGAGACTTTAGGGACTTCCTGTCCATGGCTGAGAAGGTTGATGTCATATGAAAGCAATATTTACACGCGAGTTGAAATAAATTAAAACCAATTGCATTTTCTCCGATCTTAGACTTATTTACACATTTTCATTTTCTTTAAATCACATAAATAAATCAGAAAGACATTTTCTCTCCAACATAAGACTGACATGTTTTGTTGTTGTTTTCACAAACTAGGCCACTCGACTAAACACTTTTATTGTGAAAGCGTTGAAGTCACATCCTGTCATATGATGAAATATTGTCAACTTCTTTGTTTGCTCCAACTTTTCTTCAGTTTGTACAAAACTAATCCTCAAACTTATCCAACCCCAAAAGTCATCTAAAGCTGAACTCTAACCCTCACTTTGGTTTGACAGACTTGGACTAACTAACCCAACCAAGTTTGAACTAATATACGCCTAAAACTAAACTAACCCGGAAACTAATCTTAGCCTAAAACTAATCTAACCGTAAAACTAAACTAACTCTAAAACTAAACAAACCCTGAAACTAAAGAAACCCTCAAACTAAACTAACTCTTAAATTAAACAAAACCTAAGACTAGCTAAACCTAAAACTAAACCAAGCCCAAGACCACCGAATGGTAAAGCTAACGTGATTGGACTATTTTGGTATTTTCAGATGAAAAGGATTCACATCCAAATCTTATTCATCCTGATTCTAAATGGATTCTTCATCTGGAACAAAGGATTTCAAAATAAAAACATGTTTGAAGTTTCTTCTTTTGTAGAAGAATCCATTTTTAAAAAGATCTTTTTTGTCAGAAGGAGATTTTATAACCTTTTCGGAAAAGCTGATGAGAATTATTCATTCAAATTATACTTTGACACAATGACTTTCAATCCAGAATGGAATCAGAATCAGAATCACAATCAGAATCAGAACCAGATTAAATCTTTACAATCACACTTTTACTCTTTCATGTCATTTCTTGATTGTGGGCCTGAAGTACCTGAGTTGTTGTTGTTGATGATGTTGTTTTTGATGTTGATAATCATGTTGTTGATAATGTTGTTGATGTTGTTGATAATGATGTTGATGTTGTTTTTGAAGATGTAGTAATTGTGTTCTTTTTTGTATTTGATGAATGATGTTGTTGATGATGATGTTGTTGATAATGTTGATGTTGTTGATGATGATGTTGATGTTGTTGATAATGATAATGATGTTGTTTTTGAATATGTAGTAATTGTGTTCTTTTTTGTATTTGATGAATGATGTTGTTGATGATGATGTTGTTGATAATGTTGATGTTGTTAATGTTGTTGTTGATGATGTCGTTGATGATGTTGCTGATAATGTTGTTGTTGATGATGTTGTTGATGATGTTGTTAATGTTGTTGTTAATGTTGTTGTAGATGATGTTGTTGATGATGATGCTGTTGATAATGTTGTTGATAATGTTGTTGATGATGATGTTGTTGATAATGTTGTTGATAATGTTGTTGATGTTGTTGATAATGATGTTGATGTTGTTTTTGAAGATGTAGTAATTGTGTTCTTTTTTGTATTTGATGAATGATGTTGTTGATGATGATGTTGTTGATAATGTTGATGTTGTTAATGTTGTTGTTGATGATGTTGTTAATGTTGTTGTTGATGATGTTGTTGATGATGTTGCTGATAATGTTGTTGATGATGATGTTGTTGATGATGTTGTTAATGTTGTTGTTAATGTTGTTGTAGATGATGTTGTTGATGATGTTGTTGATGATGATGCTGTTGATAATGTTGTTGATAATGTTGTTGATGATGATGTTGTTGACAATGTTGTTGATGATGATGTTGATGTTGTTGATAATGATGTTGATGTTGTTTTTGAAGATGTAGTTTTTTTGTGTTGTTTTTTTGTATTTGATGAATGATGTTGTTGATGATGTTGATGATGATGTTGTTGATAATGTTGATGTTGTTGATAATATTGTTGATGATGTTGTTGTTGATGATGTTGTTGAGGTGGTGGATGAGTCCTTGCTGCTGGAGGATGCAAGTGGTGTGTTTCTTCTTCTTCAATGTAAAATGGCGTCCCAGTCAGAGGTCATCACCTGGTAGAGTGTGAGGTCATAACTAGGGTGAGTGTGAGGTCATAACTAGGGTTAGGGTTAGGGTCATAACTAGGGCGAGTGTGAGGTGCTGACTAGGGCGAGTGTGCAGGTGAGGAAGTTTCTGTGTGAGCGTCCAGGCCGCTGAGCAGTCTCTGGATGTTGTGCAGCTGGTTGCTGGAATCTCTGGCAGGACTTGGCGGCGAGGCGTCATGGCGGCGCTGAGTGGGGCTGCTCTCTGGGCTGCCCGCCTTGGAGGCTTCAGAGGCGGGCAGAGACACGGGCACAGGTAGTTGGTAAGGACTGAAGCGAAGACGAGGGCGGGAGGACGCCAAGAAGGGGTTCCTGCCCAGCGCACCTGAGGAGTTGCTGCTCGCCGCCGCCGCCGCCGCCGCCGCCGCTGCTGCCGCCATGTAGGAGTAGGAGTAGGGGAAGATGCCACCTAGTGAAGGCATGGGGATGCCCTGCAACACAACAATATACAAACATGTCACTTCTACTATTCAACTTATTCTTTCACTTTCTAAACCTCCTGCTGGAGCCTACCCCAGCTGACCTCGTCACCAGCCAATCACACGACACGTACAAACTATCATCCGTCAATAATTAGGATTATTTACAGTCACCAATCTGTACACACACACAATTAAATACAATGATTAATTCATTAAATAAAATAACATTAGGATAGACTCCAGCACCCCCCCGCCACCCCGAGAGGGACAAGAGGTAGAAAATGGATGGATATACAGTAAAATAATAATAATAATAAATAATACAAGAGATAGTGTGACCTGCATGCTAAACGTTTGGACACACACAAAAAAATTAAAATAAAATACATAATAAATAAATACAAATAATAAAACATTTGTTAAATGTTTTAAAAATCACTAAAAACTATTTAAGATATCAGCATTTAATCAAATAAATACAATACAGACAATTGAAAAGTATTAGGTATATAGTATATATATATATATATATATATATATATATATATATATATATATATATATATATATATATATATATATATACACACACACACATATATGTATATACATATATATGTTTATATGTACATATGTACGTATGTATATATATATATATATATATATATATATATATATATATATATATTATTTCATAAAATATCTAATACTTACTTCTAATACTTCAATTATCTGTATTGAAATGTATTTGATTAAATGATATCTTAAATATATCCATATATATACACATATATATATATATATATATATATATATATATATATATATATATATATATATATATATATATATATACATACATACATATATATATATATATATATATATATATATATATATATATGTATATGTATATATATATATATATATTAGAGATGCGTGGATAGGCAATTATTTCATCCGCAACCGCATCAGAAAGTCGTCAACCATCCGCCATCCACCCGATGTAACATTTGATCAGAACTGCACCCGCCCGCACCCGCCCGTTGTTATACATCTAATATAGACGATGCAAGGCATTAGTGAGGTTATAAAGCTTTTGCCTGTTAAAGAAAGGAGACTGATCCAATGCAGCACAGACATTCGCGTGCCATGCTGTCACGGCCCAGACGCACACCAGTGCGCAATCATATGGGAGCCGCGCTGAGCGCACCTCCAAGCGCGTCTCACTGCCGGCAACGGCCGGGTATGGGGCCAACGCTCCAGCGCCATCCATTTTCAGGGCTAGTTGATTCGGCAGGTGGGTTGTTACACACTCCTTAGCGGGTTCCGACTTCCATGGCCACCGTCCTGCTGTCTATATCAACCAGGGTGAGCCCCACCCCTTTCGTGAGCGCACTGCGCGCGGAGTGACCCCTGTTACGAGCCCCCGGCAACAGGGGTGGCGGGCAGGTAAGCTGCGCGGGCGGAGCGCGCGGAGTGACCCCTGTTACGAGCCCCCGGCCACAGGGGTGGCGGGCAGGTAAGCCGCTTACCTGCTGCGCGTGACGCCGGCCGCGGCGAAGGCGGATGAGGCAGGGTGTCGGTGCGGTGGGCGCGGTGGTGACCCTGGACGTGCGTCGGGCCCTTCTCGCGGATCGCCTCAGCTACGGCTCCCGGTGGGGCCCTCTCGGGGGAAGGGGCCTCGGTCCCGGACCCCGGCGAGGCGTCCCTTCTCCGCTCCGTAAAAGTGTCCATCTCTTTTTCTTTTCTTCTTCTGTTGTGGCATATGCTGCAGGTGCCTGCTCGTTTTTCGTATGTGGGTAACAACATTTAACTATGTATATATATTTACCAATTGGTTTAACTGCCACCCGCCTGAATCTATTTAAAATCTAATTTTGTTTTATTTCAACCATCCGACCCGACCCAACCCGACCTGCGGATAAAATCTAATTTTTTTTTATTTCATCCGCGGAGTCCGCGGATAATCCGCGGACTCCGCGGTTGTGCCCGCAAACCGCGCATCTCTAATATATATATATATATATATGTATATATGTGTGTGTGTGTGTGTGTGTATGTATGCATTTTTGACGTATCCCAACATTTTCCAAAACGTAGCATTAATAGCTGACAGTAAAAAGGCTACATGCTACATGCTATGTTGTGTTATGGATATGCAAATGAAGCACATGATTGACAGCGTTGTCTCACCTGAGAGGCCAGCATGTGCTGAGACAGGTGGAAAGGGAAGGTGTTGGGCGTGGCCCCGCCTCCCGGAGAGTCCGCCACCTGGCCGCCTGACATGGAGGCCAGCAGGTGCTGCATGTTGATGGCGGACAAGGCGGCGGGGTTGATGGCGAATTGTCCCGGGTGGAAGAAGGAGGCGTTGAGGGGGCTGAAGAAGTGCTGAGGGTGAAGACCTGACAGCGCCAAACTCTGCAGGTGACTGAAGTGGGAGGGGCTTTCTGTCTGCACCATCACAGGTGACATGCTCTCCTTCCCGCTTTTGTCCTTCTCCGCCGCCAAGCTGCGCCACTTCTCCTCCTTCTTGCTCAATGACGTCAGCGCGTCCTCGCGTCTCGACGACGTCATCGTGTCCTCGCGTCTCGACGACAACATCGCGTCCTCGCGTCTCGATGACGTCATCGTGCCTTCTGCGCTCAAAGATGTGGAGGTGATGCAACCATCTTCTTCATGCTCCAACTCCTGCTCCTGCTCCTGCTCACTCTCACTGCACACCTTCTCTTCTGCAAGCAAACACAACCTATTAGACTACTCACAAACTACACAACCTGTTAGACTACTCACAAACTACACAACCTATTAGACTACTCACAAACTACACAAGCTGTTAGACTACTCACAAACTACACAACCTATTAGACTACTCACAAACTACACAAGCTGTTAGACTACTCACAAACTACACAAGCTGTTAGACTACTCACAAACTACACAACCTGTTAGACTACTCACAAACTACACAAGCTGTTAGACTACTCACAAACTACACAAGCTGTTAGACTACTCACAAACTACACAAGCTGTTAGACTACTCACAAACTACACAACCTATTAGACTACTCACAAACTACACAACCTATTAGACTACTCACAAACTACACAAGCTGTTAGACTACTCACAAACTACACAACCTGTTAGACTACTCACAAACTACACAAGCTGTTAGACTACTCACAAACTACACAAGCTGTTAGACTACTCACAAACTACACAAGCTGTTAGACTACTCACAAACTACACAACCTATTAGACTACTCACAAACTACACAAGCTGTTAGACTACTCACAAACTACACAAGCTGTTAGACTACTCACAAACTACACAACCTATTAGACTACTCACAAACTACACAAGCTGTTAGACTACTCACAAACTACACAAGCTGTTAGACTACTCACAAAGTGCACAACCTGTTAGACTACCCACAAACTACACAAGCTGTTAGACTACTCACAAACTACACAACCTGCTAGACTACTCACAAACTACACAAGCTGCTAGACTACTCACAAACTACACAAGCTGTTAGACTTCTCACAAACTACACAAGCTGTTAGACTACTCACAAACTACACAACCTGTTAGACTACTCACAAACTACACAAGCTGCTAGACTACTCACAAACTACACAAGCTGTTAGACTACTCACAAACTACACAAGCTGTTAGACTACTCACAAACTACACAAGCTGTTAGACTACCCACAAACTACACAAGCTGTTAGACTACTCACAAACTACACAAGCTGTTAAACTACTCACAAACTACACAAGCTATTAGACTACTCACAAACTACACAACCTGCTAGACTACTCACAAACTACACAACCTGTTACACTACCCACAAACTACACAAGTTGTTAGACTGCTCACAAACTACACAAGCTGTTAGACTGCTCACAAACTACACAACCTGTTAGACTACTCACAAACTACACAACCTGTTAGACTATTCACAAACTACACAAGCTGTTAGACTACTCACAAACTACACAAGCTGTTAGACTACTCACAAACTACACAAGCTGTTAGACTACCCACAAACTACACAAGCTGTTAGACTACTCACAAACTACACAACCTGTTAGACTACTCACAAACTACACAAGCTGCTAGACTACTCACAAACTACACAAGCTGTTAGACTACTCACAAACTACACAAGCTGTTAGACTACTCACAAACTACACAAGCTGTTAGACTACCCACAAACTACACAAGCTGTTAGACTACTCACAAACTACACAACCTGTTAGACTGCTCACAAACTACACAAGCTGTTAGACTACTCACAAACTACACAAGCTGTTAAACTACTCACAAACTACACAAGCTATTAGACTACTCACAAACTACACAACCTGCTAGACTACTCACAAACTACACAACCTGTTACACTACCCACAAACTACACAAGTTGTTAGACTGCTCACAAACTACACAAGCTGTTAGACTGCTCACAAACTACACAACCTGTTAGACTACTCACAAACTACACAACCTGTTAGACTATTCACAAACTACACAAGCTGTTAGACTACTCACAAACTACACAAGCTGTTAGACTACTCACAAACTACACAACCTGTTAGACTGCTCACAAACTACACAAGCTGTTAGACTACTCACAAACTACACAACCTGTTAGACTACTCACAAACTACACAACCTGTTAGACTACCCACAAACTACACAAGCTGTTAGACTACCCACAAACTACACAACCTGTTAGACTACTCACAAACTACACAAGCTGTTAGACTACTCACAAACTACACAACCTGTTAGACTACTCACAAACTACACAACCTGTTAGACTACTCACAAACTACACAAGCTATTAGACTACCCACAAACTACACAAGCTGTTAGACTACTCACAAACTACACAAGCTGTTAGACTACTCACAAACTACACGACCTGTTAGACTACTCACAAACTACACAACCTGTTAGACTACTCACAAACTACACAACCTATTAGACTACTCACAAACTACACAACCTGCTAGACTACTCACAAACTACACAACCTGTTACACTATTCACAAACTACACAACCTGTTAGACTACCCACAAACTACACAACCTATTAGACTACTCACAAACTACACAAGCTGTTAGACTACTCACAAACTACACAACCTGCTAGACTACTCACAAACTACACAACCTATTAGACTACTCACAAACTACACAAGCTGTTAGACTACCCACAAACTACACAACCTGTTAGACTACTCACAAACTACACAAGCTGTTAGACTACCCACAAACTACTCACAAACTACACAAGCTGTTAGACTACCCACAAACTACTCACAAACTACACAAGCTGTTAGACTACTCACAAACTACACAACCTATTAGACTACTCACAAAGTACACAAGCTGTTGGACTACTCACAAAGTACACATCAATATACACGTAAATGTACATCTCAACCTACACGTCAAAGTACACGTAAAAGTATCCATCACTGTACAACTCAAAGGATATGTTCGAGTACATGTCAAAGTACACATCAAACTATACCGCAAAGTACATGACAAAGTACACAACAAAGTATATCAAAGTACACGTCAAACTTCACATCAAAGAACACGTAAAAGTAGGTCAATGTACATAAGAGTACATCAAAAAGTACATGTAAATGTACACTTAAAAGTAGGTCATAGTACAAGTAAAAGTAGGCTAAAATATACACACACACACAATGAATACATTAAAAGTATATGTAAAAGTAGGTCAAAATACAACTGAAAGTACATGGAAAAAAGTACACATGAAAGTAGGTCAAATTACATGTGAATGTACAAGTAAAAGTACATGAAAAAGTGTCCGTAAAAGTACCGGTAAGTCCTTTTAGTATATGTACATGTAAACGTACACTTAAAAGTAAATCAAAGTACATGTAAAAATAGGTCAAAATAAATGTACAAATAATTAAAAGTACACATTATAGGTACATGTAAAAATATGTGTTTTGTAAAAGTAGATGTAAAATTACATGTGAAAGTACACATGAACAAAATTCAAAATACATGTAAAAGTACACATTAAAACGCATAAAAAGATATGTAAATGTACTTATTACTTTACATGTAAAAGTACATGTAAACATATGTCAAAATACATGTAAAAGTACACATTAAAACGCATAAGAGGTAAAAGTACATGTAAATTTACATGTAAAAGTACATGTAAACATAAGTCAAAATACATGTAAAAGTACACATTAAAACACATAAAAGTATATGTAAAAGTACATGTACATACTTTTACATATGTACATATGTAAAAGTATGATGTACATATGTAAAAGTGCACAATAGGTCAAAGTACATTTAAAAGTACACATTAAAAACGTATAAAAGTAAATGTTAAAATACAGTAAAGTAAGATGGTGTCTTACAGTAAAGATAGAAATGTACCTTTATAAGTACATACAATAATAAGTATGTACATGTGTAATTACATACAATAATAAGTACATAGATTTATAAGTACATACATCAATAAAAATGTACTTTATAAGTACATACAATAATAAAAACATACATGTATAATATAAGTACATACATTAAAAAGTATTTACAATAATCAGTATATACATTTATAAGAACTTACATTAATATGTACCTACATTTATAAGTAAATACATTAATAAGTATGTACATTTATAATTACATCCATTAATAAGTACATACATTTATAAGTACGTACAATAATAAGTACATACAATTATAAGTATGTACCTTAATAACCCTAACCCTCTAACCCTCTAACCTCTAACTTTAACGCTAAACCTAACCCCAACCCTAACCCTAACCCTAACCCTAACCCTAACCCTAACCCTAACCCTAACCCTAACTCTAAACGTAACCCTAACCCTAACTCCAACCCTAACCCTAACCCTGATTCTAAACGTAACCCTAACCCTAACCCTAACCCTAACCCTAACTCCAACCCTAACCCTAACCCTAACCCTAACCCTAACTCTAAACGTAACCCTAACCCTAATCCTAACCCTAACTCCAACCCTAACCCTAACCCTAACCCTAACCCTAACCCTAACTCCAACCCTAACCCTAACCGTAACTCTAACCCTAACCCTAACTCTAACCCTAACCCTAACCCTAACCCTAACCATAACCCTAACCCTAACCCTAACCCTAACCCAAACCCTAACCCTAACCCTAACCCCTAACCCTAACCCTAACCCTAACCCCAACCCTAACCCTAGTATGTACATTTGACCTCAAAGTAAAACTGGCTAGTACTTAGTTCAAAGTTCAAAGTACTTTTTTATTGTTGTACTTGAAATATTGTAAAGAAGTAAGTTATGTTTTATGATACTTGTAGATATCATATTGGATCATATTCTGGGATTCAAGATCATCTTCGAGCATGAACATTCTTATCAAAGTGTGAATTTGTCAATAATCAATTATGATGTGATATAAAATATGATTATGATATAAAATATGATGTGATATAAAATATGATGCGATATAAAATATGATGTGATATAAAATATGATGTGATATAAAAAATGATTATGATATAAAATATGATTATGATATAAAATATGATGTGATATGAAATATGATTATGATAAGAAATATGATGTGATATTTCTTGTCCAGAGTGTACCCCACCTACCGCCCGATTGCAGCTGACCCTAACCCTAACCCTAACCCTAAAGCTAACCCTAACACCAACCCTAACCCTCTAACCCTCTAACCTCTAACTTTAACGCTAAACCTAACCCTAACTCTAAACGTAACCCTAACCCTAACCCTAACTCTAAACGTAACCCTAACCCTAACCCTAACTCCAACCCTAACCCTAACCCTAACCCTAAATCTAAACGTAACCCTAACCCTAACCCTAACTCCAACCCTAACCCTAACCCTAACCCTAACCCTAACCCTAACCCTAACTCTAAACGTAACGTTAACCCTAACCCTAACCCTAACCCTAACCCTAACCCTAACCCTAACCCTAACTCCAACCCTAACCCTAACCCTAACGCTAACCCTAACTCTAAACGTAACCCTAACCCTAACCCTAACTCCAACCCTAACCCTAACCCTAACCCTAACCCTAATCCTAACTCTAAACGTAACGTTAACCCTAACCCTAACCCTAACCCTAACTCTAAACGTAACCCTAACCCTAACTCTAAGCGTAACCCTAACCCTAACCCTAACTCCAACCCTAACCCTAACCTTAACCCTAGCCCTAACCCTAACCCGAACCCTAACCCTAACCCTAACTCCAACCCTAACCCTAACCCTAACTCTAAACGTAACCCTAACCCTAACCCTAACCCTAACCCTAACTCTAAACGTAACCCTAATCCTAACCCTAACCCTAAACGTAACTCTAAACGTAACCCTAACCCTAACTATAAACGTAACCCTAACCCTAACCCTAACCCTAAACGTAACTCTAAACGTAACCCTAACCCTAACCCTAACCCTAACCCTAACTCTAACTCCAACCCTAACCCTAACCCTAAACCTAACCCTAACCCTAACCCTAAACCTAACCCTAACCCTAACCCTAAACGTAACCCTAACCCTAACCCTAACCCTCCAGCACTGCCTGCCACCCCAAAAGGGACAAGCGGTATAAAGTGTGTGTATTTCTTACCCTGATGTCTGGAGTTGAAGTTGTGAGGACTGTTGGATGTTCCCAGAGGAGAGTTGATGGTGTTGGACGGCTCACTGGAAGCATCCGAATCTGCAGCGTCTACATCACCTTTACACTCCTCCAACATCCTCAACGATGGCAGAGACAGTTGTTTCCTGCACACATATTATACTACATCATCATCATCATCATCATCATACTACTACATCACCTTTACACTCCTCCAACATCCTCAATGATGGCAGAGACAGTTGTTTCCTGCACACATATTATACTACATCATCATCATCATCATCATCATACTACTGTACTACATCATCATCATCATCATCATACTACATCATCATCATCATACTACTGTACTACATCATCATCATCATCATCATACTACATCATCATCATCATACTACTATACTACATCATCATCATCATCATCATACTACTATACTACATCATCATCATACTACTATACTACATCATCATCATCATCATCATCATACTACTGTACTACATCATCATCATCATCATCATACTACATCATCATCATCATACTACTATACTACATCATCATCATCATCATCATACTACTATACTACATCATCATCATACTACTATACTACATCATCATACTACTATACTACATCATCATCATCATCATCATACTACTATACTACATCATCATCATACTACTATACTACATCATCATCATACTATACTACATCATCATCATACTACACTACATCATCATCATACTATACTACATCATTATTATACTATACTACATCATCATCATACTATACTACATCATCATCATACTATACTACATCATCATCATACTATACTACATCATTATTATACTATACTACATCATCATCATACTATACTACATCATTATTATACTATACTACATCATCATCATACTACACTACATCATCATCATAATATACTACATCATCATCATACTATACTACATCACATCCTTATTGATGGCAGCGACAGTTGGTTCCTGCATACATTGTACTTCATATTATACTACATCATCATCATCATCATCATACTACTATACTACATCATCATCATCATCATCATACTACATCATCATTATACTATACTACATCATTATCATACTATACTACATCATCATCATCATCATCATACTACTATACTACATCATCATCATACTACTATACTACATCATCATCATACTATACTACATCATCATCATCATACTACACTACATCATCATCATACTATACTACATCATCATCATACTATACTACATCATCATTATACTATACTACATCATCACACTACACTACATCATCATCATACTATACTACATCATTATTATACTATACTACATCATTATTATACTATACTACATCATTATTATACTATACTACATCATCATCACACTACACTACATCATCATCATCATACTATACTACATCATCATCATCATACTATACTACATCATTATTATACTATACTACATCATCATCATACTACACTACATCATCATCATACTACACTACATCATCATCACACTATACTACATCATCATACTACACTACATCATCATCACACTATACTACATCATCATACTACACTACATCATCATCATACTATACTACATCATCATCATACTATACTACATCATCATCATACTATACTACATCATTATTATACTATACTACATCATTATTATACTATTCTACATCATCATCATACTACACTACATCATCATCATACTATACTACATCATTATTATACTATACTACATCATCATACTACACTACATCATCATCATCATACTATACTACATCATCATCATCAAACTATACTACATCATCATCATACTATACTACATCATCATCACACTATACTACATCATTATTGTACTATAATACATCATCATACTACACTACATCATCATCACACTATACTACATCATTATTGTACTATAATACATCATCATCATACTATACTACATCATCATCATCATACTATACTACATCATCATCATACTATACTACATCATTATTATACTATACTACATCATTATTATACTATACTACATCATCATCATACTACACTACATCAACATCATACTATACTACATCATTATTATACTATACTACATCATCATACTACACTACATCATCATCATACTATACTACATCATCATCAAACTATACTACATCATCATCATACTATACTACATCATCATCACACTATACTACATCATTATTGTACTATAATACATCATCATACTACACTACATCATCATCACACTATACTACATCATCATACTACACTACATCATCGTCATACTAAACTACATCATCATCATGCTATACTACATCACATCCTTATTGATGGCAGCGACAGTTGTTTTCTGCATACATTGTACTTGATATTATACTACATATTATTATACTATACTACATATTATTATACTATACTACATCATCATCATACTATACGACATCACATCTTTAATGATGGCACTGACTGTTATTTCCTGCACACATCATTGGACACCAACACATTATACTCTGTTACATACGATACTACTGACTATATTATACTGTCTTGTATTTGATACAAGGTCAGACAATATGATATTATGACATCATTACAAATGTAATATAAGTGATGCCATACATCTTATATGTTGATATTGAAGTTATAATATATCATTTTGATATTGAAGTTATAATGTATCATTTTGATGATGAAGTTATAATGTATCATTTTACTACATTCTATTATAACATGTCATAAATTATTACATTACATCTGTCATGATATGTATATATATATATAAATATATATATATATATACATACATATATATGGCGTGTAATGGGATCAATCCCTGTCATTGATAATGACATCCAATAGTACTTTTATGTGTCACTATATTTTTCCCAAACATAATAAAAGGCAATAATTGTAATATTTTGTGGTATTTATTAAATTGTTATATTGTTCACAAATAATGTTCGTTTGCTTAAAATCTTCATCTTGTGTTTTCTTCTTTATTCTAATCATGGTCACCAAAAACGGGTGAAATGTATCAGCGGTGATATCGGCAGTAGTTGACCCTGTATCGAATCGATACCAACACGTGCAGGATGCCCACACCTTCGCCAATGGCACGGCACGGCGGTGTGGTGCGTTCAAGTACCGCCGAATAACGTAGGACATGTGAAACGTCAGCAGGTCAACAACGAGGATGTGAATATCTTCCAATAAGAACAACATTGATCATAATCAATAATCAATAATCAATAATGACCTTTTCTCTCTTCTTCCGTTGCCCGTGTCTCTGAAGCCTTTGGCGAAAGGATTGTTGTCGATTTTCAGCTGCGTGATCTGTCACAATATATAGAAATTATTACTATTTCACATGTATTACACTACACCATATATATTTCACATCAAGTATTCATATTTCATATGTATTACAGTACACAATATATGTCACATCAAGTATTCATATTTAATATAACAACTTATATGTAGTAAAGTACACACATGAAGTATTAATATTTGATAACACAACTAATATGTATTACAGTACACAATATATGTCACATGAAGTATTAATATTTGATATATACATATATATGTATTACAGTACACAATATATGTCACATTAAGTATTAATATTTAATATAACAACTAATATATATTACAGTACACAATATATATCACATGAAGTATTAATATTTGATATATACATATATATGTATTACAGTACGCAATATATGTCACATTAAGTATTAATATTTAATATAACAACTAATATGTATTACAGTACACAATATACAGTATATCACATGAAGTATTAATATTTGATATATACATATATGTCCATGTATGAAGTATAATTATGAAGTATAAGTACCTTGTCGTTCTGATAAGCAGTGACGGCCACAAACTCAGTTTCAGGGAAGACATAAGTCCTGAAGGTGCTGTAAGGAAGTTTCAGGATGTCGTTGGCTCGCACGATGTGGAACCTGGGCTGGTATTTGTGCATGGAGTTCAAGATGGTCTGGAAACACATGATACATATCTATATATATATATATTTACTTCATAAGTACATGTTTATAACCAATCACACAATATTCGTACACACATTTATGTTATTATCAACATCAAGTTCATGATCAAATATACATTTCAATATATATTGTGTGGAGCGAGACAAACTAAACATCACATTAGTAACATGTCATGAACACATTATGTCTCCATTATTATTAGTAGTTATGTTTCTTAAATAACATCACATTAATAACATGTCTCCATTATTATTAGTAGTCATATTTCTTAAATAACATCACATTAATAACATGTCTCCATTATTATTAGTAGTCATATTTCTTAAATAACATCACATTAATAACATGTCTCCATTATTATTAGTAGTCATATTTCTTAAATAACATCACATTAATAACATGTCTCCATTATTATTAGTCAGGGCCGGCCCGTGGCATAGGCCGTATAGGCAAATGCTAAGGGCGCCGTCCACCAGGGGGCGCCACGCCAGTGCCACAAATGTTGGAGAAAAAAAAAAAAGAAAAAAAAAGTTGATACTATTATTTCTAAATACAAAAAATAATCCCACGTTAATTAAAATGCAAAGTAAAGCCTATTTAATAGAAATATTATTTGTTACAACATTACGCCCCCCCCCCCCCCACCACCCCCGCCCCCCCCCCCCCCCCCCCCCCACCCCCCCACCCCCCGCACGGTGCGCCCCCTCCCTTCCCGTATCATGACTCTTTTTGGACGTCACCACATCAAAAAATCAACACAAGATGTCAAAACGGCCAAAACTGTCAGGTGCCCAGGGAAGAAAAAAGAGAAAAGAAGAGGAGGAGAAACGAGAAAAGACAGAGGTAGCAGGTAGGTAACGTTAGCCTACATGAAATTATTTGTCTGTTACAGAATGTGATAGTAACCTGGCTTTTTAGCATTAAGCTAATTTTACATGATTCGGCAATTGCTAATCAGTAAATAGCTAGTTCTGTTTTAATGTCGGGTTAATATTGTGGAGGGGGCTAAATTGTTATGGAAAATAATAATGTAACGTTAGGTAATTACAGTACTCCCACCTTACATTCCTCAGGGACATTTGTATTAGATCTTTTAAGCAGCTGTTTTTTGTTTACATTGTTATTGCCTTCTGGTTAGCTAATGTTTGCCCTGCAGGTAATAGTCACTTTTCCACCCCTTTATATATTAGGTATAGTTGTAAGTAAATAAAAAAGGTCAAAGACAAAGCTATTCGGTTTCTTGTGAGTATATACACTTCACTGCCGATGTGGGGGGGGGGGGGGGGGGGGGGCGCCACCTAAAATCTTGCCTAGGGCGCCAGATTGGTTAGTTGTTATTAGTAGTCATATTTCTTAAATAACATCACATTAATAACATGTCTCCATTATTATTAGTAGTCATATTTCTTAAATAACATCACATTAATAACATGTCTCCATTATTATTAGTAGTCATATTTCTTAAAGAAAGTCACCTTTCTTATTCACTTTCCAACATTTTCAGGATATCTTCGTTTTGCAACAAAAATACAAGTTATTGATTTTCAAGTAGTACTTTTTTATTAACACAATATTAGTATTAATATTACACAATATTAATATTATTACACAAAACAATATCGCCTTTCTATTAACAAAATATTAATATTCTAATATTAATATTACACATATAGAAGCAGTATCACATTTTTATTAACAAAATATTAATATTCTAATATTAATATTACACATATAGAAGCAGTATCACATTTCTATTAACAAAATAGCAGCAATTAAAAAGTATGTATGATGTATAAAAGGTGGTAGTACTCTTAAATTTAAGTTTAATATAAAGATGTGGTAGTACTTACACATATATATTTAATTAAAAAGTTGTAGTACTTACAAATATATATTTAATTAAAAAAGGTGGTAGTATTTACAAATATATGTTTAACATAAAAGTACTTACAAATATATGTTTAATTAAAAAAGGTGGTAGTACTTACAAATATATGTTTCATTTAAAAAAAAGGTGGTAATACTCACAAATATATATTTAATGTAGTACTTACAAATATATATTTAATATAAATAGTGGTAGTACTCACAAATATATATTTAATGTAGTACTTACAAATATATGTTTTATTTTAAAAAAGGTGGTTATACTCACAAATATATATTTAATTAAAAAAGGTGGTAGTATTTACAAATATATGTTTAACATAAAAGTACTTACAAATATATGTTTAATTAAAAAAGTGGTAGTACTTACAAATATATGTTTCATTTAAAAAAAGGTGGTAATACTCACAAAAATATATTTAATGTAGTACTTACAAATATATAGTTAATATAAATAGTGGTAGTACTCACAAATATATATTTAATCTAGTACTTACAAATATATGTTTCATTTAAAAAAAGGTGGTAATACTCACAAATATATATTTAATTAAAAAAGGTGGTAGTATTTACAAATATATGTTTAACATAAAAGTACTTACAAATATATGTTTAATTAAAAAAGTGGTAGTACTTACAAATATATGTTTCATTTAAAAAAAGGTGGTAATACTCACAAATATATATTTAATGTAGTACTTACAAATATATATTTAATATAAATAGTGGTAGTACTCACAAATATATATTTAATGTAGTACTTACAAATATATGTTTCATTTAAAAAAAGGTGGTAATACTCACACATATATATTTAATGTAGTACTTACAAATATATATTTAATATAAATAGTGGTAGTACTCACAAATATATATTTAATGTCGTACTTACAAATATATGTTTCATTTAAAAAAAGGTGGTAATACTCACAAATATATATTTAATGTAGTACTTACATATATATGTATAATTAAAAAAAGGTGGTAATACTCATATTTAATATAAATAGTGGTAGTACTCACAAATATATATTTAATGTAGTACTTACAAATATATGTTTAATACATAACAAAGGTGGTATATACTCACAAATATATATTTAATGTAGTACTTACAAATCTGTGTTTCATAAAAAAAGGTGGTAATACTCACAAATATATGTTTAATAAAAAAATGTGGTTGTACTTACAAATATATAGTTGATTAAAAAAGGTGTTAATACTCACAAATGTATATTTCATTTAAAAAAATGGTAGTACTTACAAACATATGTTTGATAAGTGTTAGTACTTACAAATATATAGATGTAGTATAAAAGTACTTACAAATATATATTTAATAAGTGGTAGTACTTAGAAATATATGTTTCATTTAAAAAAAGGTGGTAATACTCACAAATATATATTTAATGTAGTACTTACAAATATATATTTAATATAAATAGTGGTAGTACTCACAAATATATATTTAATGTAGTACTTACAAATATATGTTTCATTTAAAAAAAGGTGGTAATACTCACAAATATATATTTAATGTAGTACTTACATGTATATGTATAATTAAAAAAAGGTGGTGATACTCATATTTAATATACCGTAAATAGTGGTAGTACTCACAAATATATATGTAATGTAGTACTTACAAATATATGTTTAATACATAACAAAGGTGGTATATACTCACAAATATATATTTAATGTAGTACTTACAAATCTGTGTTTAATAAAAAAAGGTGGTAATACTCACAAATATATGTTTAATAAAAAATGTGGTTGTACTTACAAATATATAGTTGATTAAAAAAGGTGTTAATACTCACAAATGTATATTTCATTAAAAGAAATGGTAGTACTTACAAACATATGTTTGATAAGTGTTAGTACTTACAAATATATAGATGTAGTATAAAAGTACTTACAAATATATATTTAATAAGTGTTAGTACTTACAAATATATAGATGTAGTATAAAAGTACTTACAAATATATATTTAATATGTGTTAGCACTTACAAATATATATTTAATTAAAAAAGGTGGTAGTATTTACAAATATATGTTTAACATAAAAGTACTTACAAATATATGTTTAGTTAAAAAAGTGGTAGTACTTACAAATATATGTTTCATTTAAAAAAAAAGGTGGTAATACTCACAAATATATATTTAATGTAGTACTTACAAATATATATTTAATATAAATAGTGGTAGTACTCACAAATATATATTTAATGTAGTACTTACAAATATATGTTTCATTTAAAAAAAAGGTGGTAATACTCACAAATATATATTTAATGTAGTACTTACATATATATGTATAATTAAAAAAAGGTGGTGATACTCATATTTAATATAAATAGTGGTAGTACTCACAAATATATATTTAATGTAGTACTTACAAATCTGTGTTTAATAAAAAAAAAGGTGATAATACTCACAAATATATGTTTAATAAAAAAATGTGGTTGTACTTACAAATATATAGCTGACTAAAAAAGGTGTTAATACTCACACAAATGTATATTTAATTAAAAAAAAATGGTAGTACTTACAAACATATGTTTGGTAAGTGTTAGTACTTACAAATATATAGATGTAGTATAAAAGTACTTACAAATATATATTTAATAAGTGGTAGTACTTACAAATATATAGATGTAATATAAAAGTACTTACAAATATATAGATGTAATATAAAAGTACTTACAAATATATAGATGTAATATAAAAGTACTTACAAATATATAGATGTAATATAAAAGTACTTACAAATATATATTTAATAAGTGTTAGTACTTACAAATATATAGATGTAATATAAAAGTACTTACAAATATATATTTAATAATTAGTAGTACTTACAAATATATAGATGTAGTATAAAAGTACTTACAAATATATATTTAATATGTGTTAGTACTTACAAATATATAGATGTAGTATAAAAGTACTTACAAATATATATTTAATATGTGTTAGTACTTACAAATATATAGATGTAACATAAAAGTACTTACAAATATATATTTAATAAGTGTTAGTACTTACAAATATATAGATGTAATATAAAAGTACTTACAAATATACATTTAATGTGTTAGTACTTACAAATATATAGATGTAACATAAAAGTACTTACAAATATATATTTAATAAGTGTTAGTACTTACAAATATATAGATGTAATATAAAAGTACTTACAAATATATAGATGTAATATAAAAGTACTTACAAATATATAGATGTAATATAAAAGTACTTACAATTACATACATGTAATATAAAAGTACTTACAAATATATAGATGTAATATAAAAGTACTTACAAATATACATATGTAGTAAAAAAGTACTTACAAATATACATATGTAGTATAAAAGTACTTACAAATATATAGATGTAATATAAAAGTAGTTACAAATATATAGATGTAATATAAAAGTACTTACAAATATACATATGTAGTATAAAAGTACTTACAAATATATAGATGTAATATAAAAATACCTACAAATATATAGATGTAATATAAAAGTGCTTACAAATATATAGATGTAGTATAAAAGTACTTACAAATATATAGACGTAATATAAAAGTACTTACAAATATATAGATGAAATATAAAAGTACTTACAAATATACATATGTAGTATAAAAGTACTTACAAATATACATATGTAGTATAAAAGTACTTACAAATATATAGATGTAATATAAAAGTACTTAAAAATATATAGATGTTGTATAAACGTACTTACAAATATATAGATGTAGTATAAAAGTACTTACAAATATACATATGTAGTATAAAAGTACTTACAAATATATAGATGTAATATAAAAGTACTTAAAAATATATAGATGTTGTATAAAAGTACTTACAAATATATAGATGTAGTATAAAAGTACTTACAAATATACATATGTAGTATAAAAGTACTTACAAATATATAGATGTAATATAAAAGTAGTTACAAATATATAGATGTTGTATAAAAGTACTTACAAGTATACATATGTAGTATAAAAGTACTTACAAATATATACATGTAATATAAAAGTACTTACAAATATATCGATGTAGTATAAAAGTACTTACAAATATACATATGTAATATAAAAGTACTTACAAATATACATATGTAGTATAAAAGTACTTACAAATATATAGACGTAATATAAAAGTACTTACAAATATATAGATGAAATATAAAAGTACTTACAAATATACATATGTAGTATAAAAGTACTTACAAATATACATATGTAGTATAAAAGTACTTACAAATATATAGATGTAATATAAAAGTACTTAAAAATATATAGATGTTGTATAAACGTACTTACAAATATATAGATGTAGTATAAAAGTACTTACAAATATACATATGTAGTATAAAAGTACTTACAAATATATAGATGTAATATAAAAGTACTTAAAAATATATAGATGTTGTATAAAAGTACTTACAAATATATAGATGTAATATAAAAGTACTTACAAATATATAGATGTAGTATAAAAGTACTTACAAATATATACTTGTAATATAAAAGTACTTACAAATATATAGATGTTGTATAAAAGTACTTACAAATATATAGATGTAATATAAAAGTAGTTACAAATATATAGATGTAATATAAAAGTACTTACAAATATATAGATGTAGTATAAAAGTACTTACAAATATACATATGTAGTATAAAAGTACTTACAAATATACATATGTAGTATAAAAGTAGTTACAAATATATAGATGAAATATAAAAGTACTTACAAATATATAGATGTAGTATAAAAGTACTTACAAATATATAGATGTAGTATAAAAGTACTTAGAAATCTGTGTTTATCAGAGATGTTGTTGGTGAGTTGAAGTTTGTGGAAGGGTTAGTTCCAAATCAATTGAATAAGTTCCAAGTATACATGAAAGTAAATGAAAGTATAGTATAAAAGTAGTTACAAGTAATATAAAAGTACTTACAAATCCGTGTTTATCGGAGATGTTGTTGGTGAGTTTGAGTTTGTGGAAGGCCACAGCCTTGGCCATCCACTGCTCCCCGGTGGCGGGACTGTCCGGGTGGATGTACATCCTCTTGGGCATCTCCGGGTCCGCCTTGCCGGCCACCATCCAGCGGGAGTTGTGGAACTTGTAGCGGCAATCATCCGCGGCCACGATGTCCATCAGCAGGATGTACTTGGCCTTCTTGTCCAGACCGCTGATGCGCACTTTGAACGGAGGGAACATCCTCCTGGAAGGAACACACCTCCTCACTTTATACACATTTATAGCATCTTTAACTTATATATATATATATATATATATATATATACTTCTTGGCCCGCAGGCCGCTCATGCGCACTTTGAAAGGCGCGTCTCTTTCTCAAATATACATACATACATATATATATATATATATATATATATATATATATATATATATATATATATATTTATATATATATATATATATATATATATATATATATATATATATATATATATATATATATATATATATATATATATATATATATATATATTTATATATATATATATATATATATATATATATATATATATATATCATCCGTCGTATATATATGAAATACATATTCTCATCAATTGTCATCCATTATCTTTCACATATTAAATATATTAAATACTGATTCTAATTCTATCGTCATCCATCGTCTTTTATAAATAAATGATAAATGGGTTGTACTTGTATAGCGCTTTTCTACCTTCAAGGTACTCAAAGCGCTTTGACACTACTTCCACATTTACCCATTCACACACACATTCACACACTGATGGAGGGAGCTGCCATGCATATATATATTAAATACATATTCTCATATATTGTCATCAATCATCTTTTACATAAATACATCAAAATAAATATATACATGACCTACATAAATATATGTATTAAATACATATTCTTATCTATTGTCATCCATCATCCTGTACATAAATAAATACAAATAAAATTGTGTATATATATATATATATATATATATATATATATATATATATATATATATATATATATATATATATATATATATATATATGAGACCTGCATATTCTCATCTATTGTCATCGACATGATATTGTCGATTTTAATCTGTATCATCTCATTTACTTTAATATCATGTAATACGGACTGGTGTCGTGTTGATGTCGTCCATTATAATATATATTTTATTACATTATCATCTATTGTAATATCATCTGTTAAATACTCGTTATTACTATTTATTATAATTGTAGTGTTTGTTACACACTAAACACTTTTGTTATAATTGATGTTTACTGTAAATGATGTACTACTATGAATGATATCATTATTTTACACTCTATAGTGCAGTTTATTGTAAATGATATAAAAGGGTTTGTTATAAATGATATAAAACAGTTTATGACCATTTATACAATACCGTTTTTTTAAATAAATGATGCAATACTGTTTATTTTACACTCTAAAATACAGTTTATTGTAAAGTGATATAGAACGGTTTATCATAAATTATATAACACCGTTTTTATAAATGATGTAATACTGTTTATTACATTTTATTATAAATTATATAATGCCGTTTTTATAAATGATGTAATCCTGTTCATTTCACACTCTCTAATACAGTTTATTATAAAAGGCATAACACAGTTTATTATCATTTATACGTCACACAATACAGTTTATTTTTCAGACCGTTTATCAGAATCCTATTTTTGTGTTGATTTTCTTTTATTGCTAACGTTCTTTTGTTCTTTTTCGTTAGAAAAAAAAAACCCTTAATAAAAATGTAAAAGACGGACATAATAAAGAATATTAATAATGGTGTTCTAAAGTAATAATTGTATATGACATCATCACTTCTGCCGTCAATGTGCATAAACATGACGTGTGTTGATAGTTTGAACTCACTGATAGGCTTTGACAAGATGAATAAAATATTGATGATATTAAATGCTATTAAAAAAAAAAAAAGATACAAATATTGTATTAATATTAATGTTTACTTACAGATTTGGTCATATCCATTGACGCACAAAATAATAATGATAATAGTAATAATGATGATAATAATGATACTAATGATAATAATAATAGTAATAATAATGATACTAATGATAATAATAATCGTAATAATATTGATAATCCATCCATCCATCCATTTTTTTTACCGCGTGTCCTTATTGGGGTCGCGGGGGTGCTGGAGCTTATAATAATGATAATAATAATCGTAATAATATTAATAATAATGATGATAATATTGATACTAATGATAATAATAATCGTAATAATAGTAATAATAATGATACTAATGATAATAATATTGATAATCCATCCATCCATCCATTTTTTACCGCTTGTCGTTATTGGGGTCGCCGGGTGCTGGAGCTTATAATAATGATAATAATAATCGTAATAATATTAATAATAATAATGGTAATGATAATAATAATGATAATAATAATGGTATTAATGATAATAATAATTGTAATAATAATAATAATAATAATGATGATAATAATAATGATACTAATGATCATAATAATATTGATAATAATAATAATGATAAAAATAATAATGATAATAATGCTAATAGTAATAATATGTGAAGTAGAAAGATGTACCTTCCAGACTTGGTGATGACCATCTCAGTGCCCAGCTGATGAAACTGCTCCCACAGATCTTTGGCCTCCAGGTTGACTTTGGGGTCGTCTTCCACTTCTACCTGCTCCTCTTCGGCCTCATGGAGGCTCTTCAAGCCGCGGAGATGTGCCGCCTGCTGCTGGCTGAGAGCCGGCAGGAGTCCGCCGTCCGCCGGCCCCGCCAGGCCGTGGTGGTGCTGGTGGTGCTGCTGGTGGTGCTGGTGGTGCTGATCCACCTTGCCCAGCGGCGGCCCGGCAGGGAGACCCAGAGCCGGGAAGAAGGAAGGCTGAGCGGCCGCGAGGAAGGCAGACATGTGGAAGTCAGGCCGGTGAGCGTGGAAGGGATGAAAGGAC
>NC_084577.2:31935086-31942586 GCF_033978685.3 Nerophis lumbriciformis | reverse complement strand
TTATTATTATTATGGGCCTGCTGCAATGCAAGCAGCCATTATATTATTATTATTGTTATTATGGGCCTGCTGAAATGCAAGCAGCCATAATGTTATTGTTGTTATTATTATTGTTATTATGGGCCTGCTGTAATGCAGTAAACCCATATTATTATTGTTATTATTATGGGCCTGCTGCAATAAAAACAGCCCATATTATTATTGTTATTATTATTATTATTATGGGCCTGCTGCAATGCAAGCAGCCATATTATTATTATTGTTATTATTGTTATTGTTATTATAAGCCTGCTGTAATGCAAGCAACCCATATTATTATTGTTATTATTATTATTATGGGCTTGCTGCAATAAAAACAGCCCATATAATTATTGTTATTATTATTATTATTATTATGGGCCTGCTGCAATGCAAGCAGCCATATTATTATTATTATTATTATTATAGGCCTGCTGTAATGCAAGCAACCCATATTATTATTGTTATTATTATTATTATGGGGCTGCTGCAATAAAAACAGCCCATTTTATTATTGTTTTTATTATTATGGGCCTGCTGCAATGCAAGCAGCCATATTATTATTACTGTCCATACTTCAACTTTTATTGTTATAGTTCCGCACGTTTCTCTTACACTTAATACAAGACGAACCGGCTTGTTTACCTTCTTGTTTACTTAGTAAATTTACTTTATTGTTTTATTTACCTGTTTACCTTCTTGTTTTACTTACTTGTTTACTTAGTTGTTTTATTTACTTATTTACCTTCTTGTTTAATTAGTTGTTTTTTTTACTTACCGGTTTACTTAGTTGGTTTATCTACTTGTTTACTTAGTTGTTTTATCTACTTGTTTACTTAGTTGTTTTATTTACTAGTTTACTTAGTTATTTACTTTGTTGTTTTATTTACTTGTTTACTTAGTTGTTTTACTTACTTGTTTACATTCTTGTTTTACTTACATGTTTACTTAGTTGTTTTATTTACTTGTTTACCTTCTTGTTTACTTAGTTTTTTACTTTGTTTTATTTAGTTGTTTACCTTCTTGTTTACTCAGTGGTTTTATTTACTTGTTTACCTATCTGTTTTCTTACTTGTTATACTTAGTTGTCTTGTTTACTTACCTGTTGACTAAGTGTTTTATTTACATGTTTACTTAGTTGTTTTACTTAATTGTTTTATTTACTTGTTTACATTCTTGTTTTACTTACATGTTTACTTAGTTGTTTTATTTACTTGTTTACCTTCTTGTTAACTTAGTTGTTTTATTTACTTGTTTACCTTCTTGTTGACTTAATTTTTTACTTGTTTACCTTCTTGTTTACTTTGTTTTATTTAGTTGTTTACCTTCTTGTTTACTCAGTGGTTTTATTTACTTGTTTACCTATCTGTTTACGTACTTGTTATACTTAGTTGTCTTGTTTACTTACCTGTTGACTAGGTGTTTTATTGACTTGTTTACCTTCTTGCTTACTTAGTTGTTTTGCTTACCTTCTTGTTTCCTTAGTTGTTGACTAGGTGTTGGAAAGTACATTCCTTTGACAACATTTGAAGTGTAGTGTTTGTTTATCTTCTTCTGCAGTAAACAAGGACGTTGTCTTGTAAACGTGAGAGAAAAACATTGAGGAGTCGTCACTTGATTAGCAACATTTGATTGATCTCAACAAAGAAGTAAAACAACATTTCTTGTAATACTTCCAATATTTCATACTTTTGGTCCAAATATTGACATTTTTACTTTTCATGCATGAAGTACTTTTGAAGTAGTATTGACCAAAACTGTGTTTTATTAGCAAGTATTTGAAAAGAAGTGTTTTGAAGTATGTGTGTACATTTACTAAGATACTGATGGTGCAAGTACTTCAACAGAATACACAAATACAACGTGTACATCACTCATGAGTACTACTAAAGAAGTATTTCACTTCATACACACACGGGGCAGAAAGTATTGCTGAGAAGCCGCTTCATGTAGTACTTTACTTGGTAGTTTGTTGTAGTTGTAGTACTTTACTTGGTAACTTATTCTGGTTGTTGTACTTGTTTTTTTGTTTTTTTGGATTGCAGTACTTGGTAGTTTTTTTGTCATTTCAGTACTTTACTTGGTAGTTTCTTGGAGTTGTTGTACTTTACATGGTAGTTTCTTGTAGTAGTAGTACTTTTCCTGGTGGTTTGATGTAGTTGTTGTACTTTGCTTGGTAGTTTCTTGTAGCTGCAGTACTGGACTTGGTAGTTTCCTGTAGTTGACATGAAGCTGACATCCTCCCAGTCTTGTGTAGGTCTACAATCTCTGACAGTCTTGTCCATGTTTCATCTTTCAATGTATGTAATACACATACTAAGTACTTTCTTAAAGGTACAGTACTCATTCATACACTGCTTGCTAGGAGACCAGACACTTATTTTACTCAGTGGAATACTATCCAGGTTGTATTACAAATGATGTACTGTAGTATATTTTCATGGATAGAGAGTACAACATCAATACTTCTTGTCCACAAAGTCAATGCAGAAAAAAAATCAGAAATGTAAGAGAGGATTATGTTTGTGTAATATTGCGTGTTATTTATGTGTAATATTGTGTTATTCACGTGTAATATTTTTGTGTAATATTGTGTTATTCATGTGTAATATTGTGTTAATTATGTGTAATATTGTGTAATAATTAAGTGTAATATTGTGTTATTAATGTATAATATTGTGTTATTTATGTGTAATATTGTGTAATAATAATGTGTAATATTGTGTTATTAATGTGTAATATTGTGTTATTTATGTGTAATATTGTGTTATTTATGTGTAATATTGTGTTATTAATGTGTAATATTGTGTGCAACGTGTAATATTGTGTTATATACGTGTAATATTGTGTAATAATGATGTGTAATATTGCGTGCAATGTGTAATATTGTGTTATTATGTGTAATATTGTGTAATAATGATGTGTAATATTGTGTTATTAACGTGAAATATAATGTGTCGTGTAATATTGTGTTATTCATGTGTAATATTGTGTGCAATGTGTAATGTTGTGTTATTTATGTGTAATATTGTGTAATAATGATGTGTAGAATTATGTTATTAATGTGTAATATAGTGGGTTATGTGTAATATTGTGTTACTTATGTGTAATATTGTGTGCAAAGTGTAATATTGTGTTATTTATGTGTAATATTGTGTAATAATGATGTGTAATATTGTGTGCAATGTGTAATATTGTGTGCAATGTGTAATATTGTGTAATAATGATGTGTAATATTGTGTTATTAATGTGTAATATAATGTGTTGTGTAATATTGTGTTATTCATATGTAATATTGTGTGCAATGTGTAATATTGTGTTATTTACGTGTAATATTGTGTAATAATGATGTGTAGAAATATGTTATTAATGTGTAATATAGTGGGTTATGTGTAATATTGTGTTATTTATGTGTAATATTGGGTGCAAAGTGTAATATTGTGTTATTTATGTGTAATATTGTGTAATAATGATGTGTAATATTGTGTTATTAATGTGTAATATTGTGTTATTTATGTGTAATATTGTGTAATAATGATGTGTAATATTGTGTTATTAATGTGAAATATAATGTGTCGTGTAATATTGTGTTATTAATGTGTAATATTGTGTGCAAAGTGTAATATTGTGTTATTTATGTGTAATATTGTGTAATAATGATGTGTAATATTGTGTTAATAATGTGTAATATTGTATTAATGTGTAATATTGTGTGCAATGTGTAATATTGTGTTATTTACGTGTAATATTGTGTAATAATGATGTGTAATATTGTGTGCACTGTGTAGTATTGTGCTCATATGTGTAATATTGTGTAATAATGATGTGTAATATTGTTATTAATGTGTAATATAATGTGTTGTGTAATACTGTGTTATTCATGTGTAATATTGTGTGCAATGTGTAATATTGTGTTATTTACGTGTAATATTGTGTAATAATGATGTGTAGAATTATGTTATTAATGTGTAATGTAGTGGGTTATGTGTAATATTGTGTTACCTATGTGTAATATTGTGTGCAAAGTGTAATATTGTGTTATTCATGTGTAATATTGTGTAATAATGATGTGTAATATTGTGTTAATAATGTGTAATATTGTATTAATGTGTAATATTGTGTGCAATGTGTAATATTGTGTTATTTATGTGTAATATTGTGTAATAATGATGTGTAATATTGTGTGCAATGTGTAATATTGTGTTATTGTGTGTAATATTGTGTAATAATGATGTGTAATATTGTTATTAATGTGTAATATAATGTGTTGTGTAATACTGTGTTATTCATGTGTAATATTGTGTGCAATGTGTAATATTGTGTAATAATGATGTGTAGAATTATGTTATTAATGTGTAATGTAGTGGGTTTTGTGTAGTATTGTGTTATTTACGTGTAATATTGTGTAATAATGATGTGTAATATTGTGTTAATAATGTGTAATATTGTGTGCAACGTGTAATATTGTGTAATAATGATGTGTAATATTGTGTAATAATGATGTGTAATATTGTGTTATTAATGTGTAATATAATGTGTTGTGTAATATTGTGTTATTCATGTGTAATATTGTGTGCAATGTGTAATATTGTGTTATTTACGTGTAATATTGTGAATTATGTTATTAATGTGTAATATAGTGGGTTATGTGTAATATTGTGTTATTTATGTGTAATATTGGGTGCAAAGTGTAATATTGTGTTATTTATGTGTAATATTGTGTAATAATGATGTGTAATATTGTGTTATTAATGTGTAATATTGTGTTATTCATGTGTAATAATGTGTAATGATGATGTGTAATATTGTGTTATTAATGTGTAATATTGTGTTATTCATGTGTAATATTGTGTAATAATGATGTGTAATATCGTGTTATTATTGTGTAATATAGTGTGTTATGTATAATATTGTGTTATTAATGTGTAATATTGTGTAATAATTAAGTGTAATATTGTGTTATTAATGTGTAATAGTGTGTAATATTAATGTGTAATATTGAGACTGAGAGGTTGGTGTGTAGAATGATAATGTTAATAATTAGTGTGTACTAATGTGTGTAGTTGTGTGTGTAGTATAGGGTGTAATATAAGTGTGTAGTTGTGTGCGTGTAATATAATGTGTGTAGTTGTGTGTGTAATATAATGTGTGTAATATATAATGTGTGTAGTATAGTGTGTAATATAGTGTGTGTGTAATATAGTGTGTGTAATATAATAGGTGTAGTATAATGTGTGTAGTATAGTGTGTGTAATATAATGTGTGTGTGTGTGTGTGTGTGTGTGTGTGTGTGTGTGTGTGTGTGTTCATGGGAAGTTGTTGGAGAAGAGGCTGAGAGGTTGGTTCTCATTGGTTGGAAGAGGAGAGCGATAACCTTCAAAAGTCCTTGGGATACTTCCACTTGTAGAACCTGAACTGTTACTCAAAGTCTCGATGCTTCCTTCTCTCTGCAGCTCTGAAACACACAAATACTTATTAAGTAATACTTCTCAAGTAATACTTCTTCAATAATACTTCTTAATCCTTCTCTCTGCAGCTCTGCAACAAAGTACACAGTAATACTTCTTAGATAGTACTTCTTAAATACACAGGAGTACTTATTCAATTGTACTTCTTTTATAGTACTTATTCAATAGTACTTCTTAAGGAATACTTCTTAACACATATTTCTTAAATAACACTTCTTAACAAATACTTCCTAAATAATACTTCTTAGGTTATACTTTCTTAAATCATATTTTCCATCAGTGTGTGAATGTGTGTGTGAATGTGTGTGTGAATGTGTGTGTGAATGTGTGTGTAAATGTGGAAGTAGTGTCAAAGCGCTTTGAGTACCTTGAAGGTAGAAAAGTGCTATACAAGTATAACCCATTTATCATTTATTTATTTATTAAGTTATACTTCTTGGGTTATACTTGTTGAATAATATTCCTGGAAGAATACTTTTGAAGTAGTACTTCTAAAGGTGTATTCTGGTGAGCAGACTATCAAAGTAGTACATAAGTAGTAGAAAGATAGACTATCAAAGTAGTACATAAGTAGTAGAAAGATAGACTATCAAAGTAGTACATAAGTAGTAGAAAGATAGACTATCAAAGTAGTACATAAGTAGTATAAAGATAGACTATCAAAGTAGTACATAAGTAGTACAAAGATAGACTATCAAAGTAGTACATAAGTAGTACAAAGATAGACTATCAAAGTAGTACATAAGTAGTAGAAAGATAGACTATGAAAGTAGTACATAAGTAGTAGAAAGATAGACTATCAAAGTAGTACATAAGTAGTACAAAGATAGACTATCAAAGTAGTACATAAGTAGTAGAAAGATAGACTATCAAAGTAGTACATAAGTAGTATAAAGATAGACTATGAAAGTAGTACATAAGTAGTACAAAGATAGACTATGAAAGTAGTACATAAGTAGTACAAAGATAGACTATGAAAGTAGTAGATAAATATGACATCTGTCAAAATGATAGAAGATAGAAAAGAAGATTGTGTCTTCAATTCCAATGTTGATACAATCTGACTTCAATCTTCTTTCACTTTCACTTTCACTTTCACTTTCACTTTCATCCACAAAGTTCAGAACTCTGAAATATTAATATCTACCTCACATGAATATTGATCACACATGAATATCTACTAATGATCAATATTTATATGAATGAAAGATCAATATCTATATGAGATGAATATTAGGACACATTCTTATCTAGCAAATATGATGAACAATATTTCTCTTTCACTCACCTAAAAATACACAAGTAGAAGAATACATAAGTAATAGAATACGTAAGAAGAATAGGAAAGTAGAAAAAAGATAAGTTGAAAAAAGATATGTAAGTAGACTAATAGGTAGGAGATTACGTAAGTACAATACTAAGAGTAATACGTAAGTAGGAGATTACAATAATATGTCAGTAGAAAAGTACGTTCCAAAGTGAAAGTATGAATACTATCAATAATGTTGTGTTGCTTCCTGTCTTACTCTTACTTTTAACTTTCCACTTCCTGTTCTGCCACTGATTGTACTAACCGACCTCTGATTAGTGATCAGAAGCCTCTGCTCACTAATCAGAGGGTTAACACTTCTGAGTCAGTGCTGGATCACTGCTGGCACTTACCTGCCCTCTCTGCATCCCGGGCTACCACACAGACTCAACCCAACCCCACCAAAAGTCAACTTTATTACCAATAAAACTCTCATTCATCTTTGATTTTATAACTACTTTATTTGATTTACATTTATCATTAGTATCATTAATATTTATTGTTAATATTACTATTATTAGTATCATTATTATTTATTGTTAATATTACTATCATTAATATTTATTGTTAATATTACTATCAATAATATTTATTGTTAATATTACTATCATTAGTATCAATAATATTTATTGTTAATATTACTACATGTCATGTGTGACTATCAGTGATTATTTATGAGTTCACACAATTAAAGAGTTTGACATG
>NC_084577.2:31885086-31930086 GCF_033978685.3 Nerophis lumbriciformis | reverse complement strand
TTTCATTAGTCCAACATATTTTTGAGGCAAATGTTTCAGGTCAGCTACTTTTGTGCAGCAAACACAACACAAGTGTCATGGCTGTCACACAACATCTACACAACCTGCACAACGACACAATCTCCTCTCTTTCTGTCAGCCGCAATCACAACTCTTGCATGTTGGAGACACACAGTCTGAGACCTTGTGTGTGCGTGCGTGTGTGTGTGCGTATGTGTGTATGTGTGTGTGTGCGTGCGTGTGTGTGTGTGTGTGTGTGACATGCAGACAGGAAGTAAACAGAATATCATGTTGACTCACAAGCAAAAGGCTGTGATTTACAAGCACTATTAGCTTAGCGTTGTATAAATATATATCATCTTATGAAAATGACAAACTCTTACTGTCTTAAATGCAGCTGGATTTTTGTTGTCCCCCTGAAGATATCATGTACATAAAACCATTGTTATATATTTGACAAATAAAATGAATATTTGATCCATTATATGAATATTCAATACAAAAATGAATATTCTATACATAAAACACTTTGTCGATTTATTAAATCAATATTAAATAAATAAAATGAATATTCGACCCAATACATAATTATTCTATAATTAAAATAAATATGTTATCCTTTAAATGAAGATTCTATAAATAAAATGAATACTCTATGGCTATAATTAATATTTTATCTATTAAATTATTATTCTATAAAAAAAGAAAGAACAATATATCCCTTAAATGAATATTATATAAATAAAATGAATATTCTATCCCTTACATATTTATTCTAAAAGTAAAATACACTTTATATACACTACATACATATTTTATGCATAAAACAAATAATATTCAACAAATATTATATAAATAAAATGAATATTCTATGGCTAAAATACATATTTTATCCATAAAATGATTATTTTATAAATAAAATTAATAGTCGATCCATTACATAATTATTCTACAAACAAAATAAATATTTTATCCTTTAAATGAAGATTCTATAAATAAAGTGAATATTCTATGGATAAAATTAATATGTTATCCATTAAATGTTTTTTTCTATCAAAAATATTAATAATTTATCCTTTAAATGAATATTCTATAAATAAAATGAATATTCTATCCATGACATAATTATTCTATAAATCAATTGCACATTTTATCTTTTAAATGAATATTCTATAAATAAAATGAATATTCTATTACTTAATTATTCTATAAATAAAATGAAAATTGTATCCTTTAAATGAAGATTCTATAAATAGAGTGAATATTCTATGGATAAAATTAATATGTTATCCATTAAATGTTTTTTTCTATCAAAAATATTAATAATTTATCCTTTAAATGAATATTCTATAAATAAAATGAATATTCTATCCATGACATAATTATTCTATAAATCAATTGCACATTTTATCTTTTAAATGAATATTCTATAAATAAAATGGATATTCTATCCATTACTTAATTATTCTATAAATAAAATAAAAATGGTATCCTTTAAATGAAGATTCTATAAATAAAATAAATACTCTATGGATAAAATGAATATGTTATCAATGAATTGATTATTTTAGAAATAAAATAAATATTCTATACATAACATGAAACGAATAATACACATATTAAACAAATATTATATAAATACAATTAATATTCTATAAATAAAATGAATATTCTATCATTTACATCAATATTCTATAAGAAATGTATATTTTATACATAACATGAATATTCTATAAATAATACGAATATTATATACATTAAACACAATCTATAGATAAAATGAATATTCTATGGAAAAAGTGACTAACATCGAGTGTTTGAATAAAATATGTCATCAATACCAATAATGATAATAATTCAAACATGTTTAAAATCCTAAGCATGGGTTATATAAAGTTCTTAAAACCTACCCAGGGTCATGTGACTCGTTAATGAATGTGGAGCAGGTGTAATTCACATTTGTTCTTGTTTGTTAAAACACAAATAATTATTCCACGTAAAGATTAGTCAACTGTCGAAAACTTCGTTAAGTCATGTGATTAATCACAACAACATGAAGTTAGCTAGCCAGCTATGAGCTAATGCTAGCAAGTCAGACTGGACGTTTTGGGACAAATCCCTCAAGATTTATTACGCCAACTTGAAAAAGTCCTTAAGTATAGATACTTTGCTAAAAAGTAACTCGATTACCAATAAATCTTTAAAAAATGCAATTCATTTCTAGGTAAAATAATTATCGCGTTACTAAAAAATACTTCAAACATCTGGCATACGCAGTTGTGATGTTTCATGAGAGCGGAGTGTGTGTTCCTTTAAAAGGCGCTGCCAGCGAGAGTTGAGAGCTGCGCTTGTTAGAGCAACATCGGTACTGTGCAAGGAGAAGCGGCAGATCAGTTGAATCCTTGATCAGTTGAAAAAAGTAATCCATTTACTAATTAAGGTCCTCGTTAAAAATGTTGTTAATTGCCAGCGAAAGTAAATATGGCGTTACTTGAAAAGAAAACACTAAAATATCTGACGTTTGTAGCTGAGTGACGTTTCATGAGAGCTGAGTGAACAATCCAGTGAACACCTAAGTACCTTGGAAAGGTGTGACACGTTAACTGCATGTGAAGTAAACATTGTAGTACTTTGAGCAGTATTGTGTATTCCCAATGGACATTTGGAAGTATTGTCAGGTAGTAACCAGGTGCCAATGCAGGTATTTGTACTGACTCAGGTAGTAACCAGGTAGTAACTGACTCAGGTAGTAACCAGGTAGTAACTGACTCAGGTAGTAACCATGTTCCATTGCAGGTATATGTGTACTGACTCAGGTAGTAACTGACTCAGGTAGTAACCAGGTGCCATTGCAGGTGTATGTGGAGTTACTCAGGTAGTAACCAGGTAGTAACAGACTCAGGTAGTAACCAGGTAGTAACAGACTCAGGTAGTAACCAGGTAAGTGTAGTGACTCAGGTAGTAACAGACTAAGGTAGTAACCAGGTATGTGTAGTGACTCAAGTAGTAACCAGGTATGTGTAGTGACTCAGGTAGTAACCAGGTATGTGTTGTGACTCAGGTAGTAACCAGGTAGTAACAGACTAAGGTAGTAACCAGGTATGTGTAGTGACTCAGGTAGTAAGCAGGTATGTGTAGTGACTCAGGTAGTAACCAGGTATGTGTAGTGACTCAGGTAGTAACCAGGTAGTAACTGACTCAGGTAGTAACCAGGTATGTGTAGTAACTCAGGTAGTAACCAGGTGCCAATGCAGGTATATGTGTACTGACTAAGGTACTAAGCAGGTAGTAACAGACTCAGGTAGTAACCAGGTATGTGTAGTGACTCAGGTAGTAACCAGGTAGTAACAGACTAAGGTAGTAAGCAGGTATGTGTAGTGACTCGGGTAGTAAGCAGGTATGTGTAGTGACTCAGGTAGTAACCAGGTGGCAATGCAGGTATGTGTAGTGACCTGAAGTACATTTGTCATGCTCCTGTTTCCAGGTGACGTGTGGCGTTACCATGGCAACGGCTGCTGGTCGCAAACACAATTAAGTGCTAATGCAAGACAGCTGATTGAGCAATTGTTTTTATGATGTAACCATGAAGTCACATGACCACTCCCTCAGTGATGTCCACATGATCTTCTCCTCAACACTCATATTTGATTACTTCAAACTACTTTGACTTTCATATTTTATTACTTCAAACTACTTTGACTTTCATATTTTATTACTTCAAACTACTTTTACTTTTATTACTTCAAACTACTTTTTCTTTCATATTTTATTACTTCAAACTACTTTTACTTTCATATTTTATTACTTCAAACTTCTTTTACTTTCATATTTTATTACTTCAAACTACTTTTACTTTCATATTTTATAACTTCAAACTACTTTTACTTTCATATTTTATTACTTCAAACTACTTTTACTTTCATATTTTATTACTTCAAACTACTTTTACTTTTCTTTCTTAAAACTACTTTTACTTTCATATTTTCTTACTTAAAACTACTTTTACTTACATATTTTCTTACTTAAAACTACTTTTACTTTTCTTACTTAAAACTACTTTTACTTTCATATTTTATTACTTAAAACTACTTTTACATTTTTCATATTTTCTTACTTAAAACTACTTTTACTTTTCTTACATAAAACCACTTTTACTTTCATATTTTCTTACTTAAAACTACTTTTACTTTCATATTTTATTACTTAAATCTACTTTTACTTTTTTCACATTTTATTACTTAAAACTACTTTTACTTTTCTTACATGAAACTACTTTTACTTTCATATTTTCTTACTTAAAACTACTTTTACTTTCATATTTTATTACTTAAAACTACTTTTACATTTTTCATATTTTATTACTTAAAACTACTTTTTCTTTCATATATTATTACTTAAAACTACTTTTTTCATATTTTATTACTTAAAACTACTTTTGCTTTCATATATTATTACTTAAAACTACTTTTACTTTTCTTACATAAAACTACTTTTACTTTCATATTTTATTACTTAAAACTACTTTTACATTTGTCATATTTTATTACTTAAAACTACTTTTACTTTTCTTACATAAAACTACTTTTACTTTCATATTTTCTTACTTAAAACTACTTTTACATTCATATTTTATTACTTAAAACTACTTTTACTTTTTTCATATTTTATTACTTAAAACTACTTTTACTTTCATATTTTATTACTTAAAACTACTTTTACTTTCATATTTTATTACTTAAAACTACTTTTACTTTTTTCATATTTTATTACTTAAAACTACTTTTACTTTCATATATTATTACTTAAAACTACTTTTACTTTTTCATATTTTATTACTCAAAACTACTTTTGCTTTCATATATTATTACTTAAAACTACTTTTACTTTCATATTTTATTACTTAAAACTTTTTACTTTTTTCATATTTTATTACTTAAAACTACTTTTACTTTCATATTTTATTACTTAAAACTACTTTTACTTTTTTCATATTTTATTACTTAAAACTACTTTTACTTTTCTTACATTAAACTACTTTTACTTTCATATTTTATTACTTAAAACTACTTTTACATTTTTCATATTTTATTACTTAAAACTACTTTTACTTTCATATATTATTACTTAAAACTACTTTTACTTTTTCATATTTTATTACTTAAAACTACTTTTGCTTTCATATATTATTACTTAAAACTACTTTTACTTTCATATTTTATTACTTAAAACTACTTTTACTTTTTTCATATTTTATTACTTAAAACTACTTTTACTTTCATATTTTATTACTTAAAACTACTTTTACTTTTTTCATATTTTATTACTTAAAACTACTTTTACTTTTCTTACATTAAACTACTTTTACTTTCATATTTTATTACTTAAAACTACTTTTACATTTTTCATATTTTATTACTTAAAACTACTTTTACTTTCATATATTATTACTTAAAACTACTTTTACTTTTTCATATTTTATTACTTAAAACTACTTTTGCTTTCATATATTATTACTTAAAACTACTTTTACTTTCATATTTTATTACTTAAAACTACTTTTACTTTTTCATATTTTATTACTTAAAACTACTTTTGCTTTCATATATTATTACTTAAAACTACTTTTACTTTCATATTTTATTACTTAAAACTACTTTTACTTTTTTCATATTTTATTACTTAAAACTACTTTTACTTTCATATTTTATTACTTAAAACTACTTTTACTTTTTTCATATTTTATTACTTAAAACTACTTTTACTTTTCTTACATTAAACTACTTTTACTTTCATATTTTATTACTTAAAACTACTTTTACATTTTTCATATTTTATTACTTAAAACTACTTTTACTTTCATATATTATTACTTAAAACTACTTTTACTTTTTTATATTTTCTTACTTAAAACTACTTTTGCTTTCATATATTATTACTTAAAACTACTTTTACTTTTCTTACATAAAACTACTTTTACTTTCATATTTTCTTACTTAAAACTACTTTTACTTTCATATTGTATTACTTAAAACTACTTTTAAATTTTTCATTTTTTCTTACTTAAAACTACTTTTACTTTTCTTACATAAAACTACTTTTACTTTCATATTTTATTACTTAAAACTACTTTTACATTTTTCATATTTTATTACTTAAAACTACTTTTACTTTTTTCATATTTTATTACTTAAAACTACTTTTACTTTTCTTACATTAAACTACTTTTACTTTCATATTTTATTACTTAAAACTACTTTTACATTTTTCATATTTTATTACTTAAAACTACTTTTACTTTCATATATTATTACTTAAAACTACTTTTACTTTTTCATATTTTCTTACTTAAAACTACTTTTGCTTTCATATATTATTACTTAAAACTACTTTTACTTTTCTTACATAAAACTACTTTTACTTTCATATTTTCTTACTTAAAACTACTTTTACTTTCATATTGTATTACTTAAAACTACTTTTACATTTTTCATTTTTTATTACTTAAAACTACTTTTACTTTTATATTTTATTACTTAAAACTACTTTTATTTTCCTTACTTAAAACTACTTTTACTCTTCATATTTTCTTACTTGAAACCACTTTGTGTTATAGAATGTGTGTGTGTTACAGTATGTGTGTGTGTGTACGTGTGTTATAGTGTGTGTCTGTTTGAGTGTGTTGTAGTGTACGTGTGTGTGTGTGTCTGTTTGAGTGTGTATGTGTGTGTGTGTGAGTGTGTGCATGCGTGTGTGTAAGTGTGTGTGCGTGTTATAGTGTGTGTCTGTTTGAGTTTGTGCATGTGTGTGTGTGTGTGTTATAAAAATATTTTTTTAACAAATATGAATATTTATCATCACTTGTCTTTATTGTGTGGTTAAAAACAAAACTCCTTAATTACCTAAAATAATAATCAATCAATCAATCAATCAATCAATGAATCAATCAATCAATCACCATGTATTGATCCATCCTTAAAGAGTCTGACTTCTTCAATGGGCATACATGTATCAATGGGCGCTTCATGAGCGAACAGACAAATAAGTATCCTTGATTGATGTGTTTGTGGTCCAGAAGTAAGCATCTTAAAAAAGAGATTGCACTTAAAGCCAAGCAGCCGCTGGGAATCAAACTCTCTCCTCTTTGCTCGCTTTGTTCTTTAGCCTTTAAAAGCTGCTTGTCTGCTCATCCACAACATTTCTACGTCACTCCCAAATCTCACTTTCATGCAACGTGACGCCTTCATAAACACTTTATGACTATCTTTCATTGTTGATCAATATTTCATCATTCATTTTGACTATCTTTGATTATTGACAATATGGAACATGTATACAGTATCAATATGATATATGGAACATGTATACAGTATCAATATGATATATGGAACATGTATACAGTATCAATATGATATATGGAACATGTATACAGTATCAATATGACAGGATTTTTATATGCACTTTTTTCTTTACAACATTCAAATGTTTGTGGGCAATGGGAATGTAAGTTTCAGTTTCTATTTCATGCATGGGCATAGTCACGTGACAAAAGGTGTGAAACATGTCCAGGTGAGGGAGTGAGAAGCAAGCCAGTGAAGGGTTGAAACAAAAGGAGAGGGCTTTTATTCTGAAATGGTGTCTGATAGACGGCGACTTCCTTGCCAGGACCGAAAGGTTACAGCGAGTATGAAGTCCTTGTTTCCTACACACACACACACACACACACACACACACACACACACACACACACACACACACACACACACACACACACACACACACACACACATGAAAGCAGAGGCCAGTGTGTGTCTATCAGAAACATCTGGAAGTGCAATCAGGAGCTTCCTTCATCATCTGCCAAAGCAAACACACCAATAAGGATTCCACTTTCCAGACCATCGATCTACACAGCCAGCATAAACACACACACACACACACACACACACACACACACACACACACACACACACACACACACACACACACACACACACACACACACACACACACACACACAAAGTAGGAGACGCCCCCATATACCTATATATTTGGAAAAACCTTCCAACTGAAATATTTTGTTGATGTTTTTTCTTTTATTGGACTGATGAACCTTCTGTGTGAACCATGTCAATAAACACATGAAACTCTCCTCACACGGCAGGAAACACTGAATGAGACACTACATTCCTTTATTCTAACACCCACCCCCCTCCACACACACACACACACACACACACACACACACACACACACACACACACACACACACACACACACACACACACACACACACACACACATCCAGCGCACAAGTGCAGGATACAACCTCCATTGAGAAAACCAATGGACTGTGCATCTCATGGGACACACACACACACACACACACACACACACACACACACACACACACACACACACACACACACACACACACACACACACACACGAGTGTGTGTTAAAAGGTGATAGTGTGATTTGCAGGTGGGTGACAAAAATGTTAGATTGAGGTCCTTCTTGAGTTCTTCCTGTGAAGATGGATGGTGTCCAGGTTCTTGGTGGACTTCCTGTGTCCACAACGTGTCTACATGTGTCTATGGTGGCACTAACTGCAGTCTCCTGTATCCACAACATGTCTATATGTGTCTATGGTGGCACTAACTGCAGTCTCCTGTGTCCACAACGTGTCTACATGTGTCTATGGTGGCACTAACTGCAGTCTCCTGTATCCACAACATGTCTATATGTGTCTATGGTGGCACTAACTGCAGTCTCCTGTGTCCACAACGTGTCTACATGTGTCTATGGTGGCACTAACTGCAGTCTCCTGTGTCCACAACGTGTCTACATGTGTCTATGGTGGCACTAACTGCAGTCTCCTGTGTCCACAACGTGTCTACATGTGTCTATGGTGGCACTAACTGCAGTCTCCTGTGTCCACAACGTGTCTACATGTGTCTATGGTGGCACTAACTGCAGTCTCCTGTGTCCACAACGTGTCTACATGTGTCTATGGTGGCACTAAATGCAGTCTCCTGTGTCCACAACGTGTCTACATGTGTCTATGATGGCACTAACTGCAGTCTCCTGTATCCACAACGTGTCTACATGTGTCTATGGTGGCACTAACTGCAGTCTCCTGTGTCCACAACATGTCTATATGTGTCTATGATGGCACTAACTGCAGTCTCCTGTATCCACAACATGTCTATATGTATCTATGGTGGCACTAACTGCAGTCTCCTGTATCCACAACATGTCTATATGTGTCTATGGTGGCACTAACTGCAGTCTCCTGTGTCCACAACGTGTCTACATGTGTCTATGATGGCACTAACTGCAGTCTCCTGTGTCCACAACGTGTCTACATGTGTCTATGATGGCACTAACTGCAGTCTCCTGTATCCACAACATGTCTACATGTGTCTATGGTGGCACTAACTGCAGTCTCCTGTATCCACAACGTGTCGACATGTGTCTATGGTGGCACTAACTGCAGTCTCCTGTATCCACAACGTGTCGACATGTGTCTATGGTGGCACTAACTGCAGTCTCCTGTGTCCACAACATGTCTATATGTGTCTATGGTGGCACTAACTGCAGTCTCCTGTATCCACAACATGTCTACACGTGTCTATGGTGGCACTAACTGCAGTCTCCTGTATCCACAACATGTCTATATGTGTCTATGGTGGCACAAACTGCAGTCTCCTTTTGTCCACAACGTGTCTACATGTGTCTATGATGGCACTAACTGCAGTCTCCTGTGTCCACAACATGTCTACATGTGTCTATGGTGGCACTAACTGCAGTCTCCTGTATCCACAACATGTCTACATGTGTCTATGGTGGCACTAACTGCAGTCTCCTCTATCCACAACATGTCTACATGTGTCTATGGTGGCACTAACTGCAGTCTCCTCTATCCACAACATGTCTACATGTGTCTATGGTGGCACTAACTGCAGTCTCCTGTATCCACAATGTGTCTATATGTGTCTATGGTGGCACTAACTGCAGTCTCCTGTATCCACAACATGTCCACATGTGTCTATGGTGGCACTAACTGCAGTCCCCTGTATCCACAACATGACTACATGTGTCTATGGTGGCACTAACTGCAGTCTCCTGTATCCACAATGTGTCTATATGTGTCTATGGTGGCACTAACTGCAGTCTCCTGTATCCACAACATGTCTATATGTGTCTATGGTGGCACTAACTGCACGGTCCTGACGTGGTCCTCAGGAACCAACAAGTGGACTACTTGGTACAAGTCCTTTGGAAACAAAGCTGTCCACCAAGTCTCGGTCTTTGAAAGCAGCACTTCCTGTAGGCCACGTGGGCCATGTCCATACAGTTCTTGGACTCATCATTGAGCTGTGACCTTGGCCTGGCGTGTCCGTGATGGCCATTGTTGTTGTGCATGCAGAGCCAGACCCAGACCCAGACCCAAACCCAGACCCACTACAGCGCTAAGGCTCTTATGTGCCGGATAATCTGGGATAGTCCCAGGTCTTAACTCACCCTCTAACACCCTGGATGTGGCTTAGTTGGAGGTGTGAAAGTACATCCAACATTATACTCCCTCTATACACACATACTGTATACACACATATAGAGTATACACACATATAGAGTATACACACATACAGTATACACACATACAGTATGCACACATATACAGTATACACATATATAGTATACACACATGTACAGTATACACACATACAGTACACATACATATACAGTATACACATATAGAGTATACACATATAGAGTATACACCCATACAGTATACACACATATACAGTATACACAAGAAGAGTATACACACATACAGTGTACACACATATATAGTATACAGTATACACACATCATACACTGGATACCAGTTTAAACACGTTGAAACACATTCAATAATTGATATGTAATCATTTTACACCATTTTAATACACAGAAAATATATGTATTTATATCATATAAATGTATACTGTATAACATATATCAAATATAAATACAAATATATTCAACTTTATATATATATATATATATATATATAGAGAGAGAGAGAAATAACAGCTACCAACCATTCACGAAACCCAACACAACACTCCAATACGTGCACCATGACAGCAACCACCCACCCACCACCACGAAAAGAATACCTACCGGAATTAATAAAAGGCTATCGATGCTGTCATCTAGCAAAGCTGAATTTGACCAAGCAACCCCCCCGTACCAAAAAGCCCTTGATGAAAGCGGATACAATTTCACCTTCACCTATGAACCCACGCCAGAAAACCAACCAAAAATGAACAGAAAACAAAACGACATCATCTGGTACAACCCCCCATACAGCAAAAACGTCTCAACTAACATTGGACACAAATTCCTCAATCTGATTGACAAACACTTTCCCAAAGACAACATCCTAAGAAAAGTATTCAACAAGAACAACATTAAATTGAGCTACAGCTGTATGAACAATATACGACAAATCATCTCAAACCACAACAAAACAATTGCAAATGAGCCGTCGGCCCCCGGACAGAGCGACTCCAAAACCAACTAAGGCTGCAACTGTCGAAAGAAACCTGATTGCCCTCTCAACGGGGGGTGCTTACAAACATCAGTTGTCTACCAATCTAAGGTAACACGCAAGGACATTAACACATCCGACACATATGTAGGATTAACCGAGGGAGAGTTTAAAACCAGATGGAACAATCACAAGGCTTCTTTCAGGAACAAAAACCTGCGGAATACCACAGAACTCAGCAAACACATTTGGGACCTCAAAGACAATAATGTTGAATATTCAATAACATGGCAAATTCTTGCATCCAGCACACCTTACAATAGTGGTAATAAAAGATGCAACCTATGCTTGAAAGAGAAACTGTTTATTATTTACCGTCCAGACCTGTCATCCCTCAACAAGCGCAGCGAAATTGTAACAGCATGCCGCCACAGACGGAAACACCTCCTAGGTAACACATGAGCCAATCACCACGCCCCTACGCCAGCCTGCACCCACCCACTCTGTGCCCTATATAAACCATGGTATGCGAATGCTCCCATTAAAATCTCCTGATGATTGAGGGTACCCCCCCTCATGAAACAGGCCTGTAGAGATGAAATAGTCTTGTGATTTTTTTCCCACACATACATATATATATATATATATATATATATATATATATATATATATATATATATATATATATATATATATATATATATATATATATATATATATATATATATATTATCAAACATTAGAATAAATCAAAACATTATATTGTAGATACCAAATTAAAGATTTAAAATATATATTCAATCTACTGCGTGTGAATTTGTGTTTATTTTATTTTATTTAACCATTGAGGTTAAAACTTTCTTTCTCTAGGGAGTCGTGGCCAAGAGGCAGCAGAGTGACATCTAAATGACCTTGACGTCACACATGACCATGAAGGATGGACATCAAGTCCAACACTGAGGCTGCTTCAAATGCTCTCACTTGTTGTTGTTGTTGTTGTTGAGAAGATGAAAGGATCCCGCACAAGCCCCCAAATATTGATGGGCCAGCCAGGAGGTACAGTAGCTATCATAAATAAATCACTTGGAGAGGTTGACCTCTGACACCAAAGATGTTTACAATTGGAAAATAAAAGTTGTATTTTATAATCAGAAATGGATAATATTAATAATGATGAATAATATCTGAAAATGTCAGATCAGTCTTCTCTGGATGTTGCTGCTATGAAAAGGCTAAAGTAAATAGAAATAGACTACGTTACCACTCTTTCACTTCTTTCAATGGAAGTAGACCTGAGTAGACCTGAAGGACCCATGAAGGACCCATGAAGGACCCATGAAGGACCTATGAAGGACCCATGAAGGACCCATGAAAGACCCATGAAGGACCCATGAAGGACGGAAGAAGAAGAAGACAAAAGAAGAGAACTTTTGATTTGGTTCTCAGTCTGATGTGGCAGAAGTGGTGAGGGTGTTAGCGGGCGAGCTAAATCGGCCTAAACGTGAAGCTAATGTTTTGTTGGGGGTGTGGGAGAGATTAATAAGGACTCGCTCCAAAAGGCTTTAGCTGGACTGTTAAGATTCTTAACCCTGCTAACCTCTTCTGGCAGCGCTGTGCACACCAAATGTCCCTGAATGCATCGCAACAACACTTGCTTCTCTTACTTTGCTGCTGCAGTATTACCAGTTTGATCAAGTCTTTCACTGGTTAATGTCACCCTCTGTCCCCTCTTAAACAACGTCTCTTCTAATATTACCACCTTTTCAGACTGGAGCCTACAAATATACGTAGAAGAAGACAAGGATTGTAAAAAGTATTTCAGTGTAGTCTGTGGTTAATGTGACCCTCTGTCCCCTCTTAAACACCGTCTCTTCTAATATTACCACCTTTTCAGACTGGAGCCTACAAATATACATAGATAAAAACTAGGATTTTAAAAAGTATTTCATTGTAGTCTGTGGTTAATGTGACCCTCTGTCCCCTCTTAAACAACGTCTCTTCTAATATTACCACCTTTTCACACTGTAGCCTACAAATATACGTAGATGAAGACAAGGATTGTAAAAAGTATTTCATTGTAGTCTGTGGTTAATGTGACCTGCTGTCCCCTCTTAAACAACGTCTCTTCTAATATTACCACCTTTTCACACTGTGGCCTACAAATATACGTAGATAAAAACTAGGATTGTAAAAAGTATTTCATTGTAGTCTGTGGTTAATGTGACCCTCTGTCCCCTCTTAAACAACGTCTCTTCTAATATTACCACCTTTTCAGACTGGAGCCTACAAATATATGTAGATAAAAACTAGGATTATAAAGTCTTTCAGTGTAGTGTATGTTTAATGTGACCCTCTGTCCCCTCTTAAACAACAATAATTAAAAATAACTAATATTACCACCTTTTCAGACTGTAGCCTACAAATATACGTCGATAAAAACTAGGATTATGAAGTCTTTCAGTGTAGTGTATGTTTAATGTGACCCTCTGTCCCCTCTTAATGACGTCGTGGTGACCAGAAGTGAAGATGAAAAAGTAGAAACAGTAGAACTAGCTCTCAAGTCCAGACCCTTATCTAAAATAGTGGCCCTCCTCTCATGCTTTTGTCCACCTCGGTCGCACGTCTTGGCAGGGATCAAAACTGAAAGTTAAATTGACAAACATGTGATTAATATCATTTAAAAAATCATTTGTCGCCACTAATTTATTGCGAATATTGACATTATTTAAATTGGTTTTTTTTAATTGTTTTTTTATACATGACAATGATGTAATGGTCTTTTTGACGTGTTTTGTTTGTGTACCCTGAACACATCATCAATGTTGTGTGTCAGAAAGACGTGTTTTGTTTGTGTACCCTGAACACATCATCAGTGTTGTGTGTCAGAAAGACGTGTTTTGTTTGTGTACCCTGAACACATCATCAATGTTGTGTGTCAGAAAGACGTGTTTTGTTTGTGTACCCTGAACACATCATCAGTGTTGTGTGTCAGAAAGACGTGTTTTGTTTGTGTACCCTGAACACATCATCAGTGTTGTGTGTCAGAAAGACGTGTTTTGTTTGTGTACCCTGAACACATCATCAGTGTTGTGTGTCAGAAAGACGTGTTTTGTTTGTGTACCCTGAACACATCATCAGTGTTGTGTGTCAGAAAGACGTGTTTTGTTTGTGTACCCTGAACACATCATCAGTGTTGTGTGTCAGAAAGACGTGTTTTGTTTGTGTACCCTGAACACATCATCAGTGTTGTGTGTCAGAAAGACGTGTTTTGTTTGTGTACCCTGAACACATCATCAATGTTGTGTGTCAGAAAGACGTGTTTTGTTTGTGTACCCTGAACACATCATCAGTGTTGTGTGTCAGAAAGACGTGTTTTGTTTGTGTACCCTGAACACATCATCAGTGTTGTGTGTCAGAAAGACGTGTTTTGTTTGTGTACCCTGAACACATCATCAGTGTTGTGTGTCAGAAAGACGTGTTTTGTTTGTGTACCCTGAACACATCATCAGTGTTGTGTGTCAGAAAGACGTGTTTTGTTTGTGTACCCTGAACACATCATCAGTGTTGTGTGTCAGAAAGACGTGTTTTGTTTGTGTACCCTGAACACATCATCAGTGTTGTGTGTCAGAAAGACGTGTTTTGTTTGTGTACCCTGAACACATCATCAATGTTGTGTGTCAGAAAGACGTGTTTTGTTTGTGTACCCTGAACACATCATCAGTGTTGTGTGTCAGAAAGACGTGTTTTGTTTGTGTACCCTGAACACATCATCAGTGTTGTGTGTCAGAAAGACGTGTTTTGTTTGTGTACCCTGAACACATCATCAGTGTTGTGTGTCAGAAAGACGTGTTTTGTTTGTGTACCCTGAACACATCATCAGTGTTGTGTGTCAGAAAGACGTGTTTTGTTTGTGTACCCTGAACACATCCTCGTACAACAAAGACATGACATTTAGTGAAGATGGAGAATGCAACACAACAGAAAATAAAGTCAAACATATTTTTTAAGCTCCCAAGCGAGCAGAAAACCTCAGAGTGTCGGCGCCAGAAAGCAGGATTATTATTTGCTCACTTCCTGAGGCGACAACAGTTGTTGTCAATCGATCGTCATCCAGATTTGTGTCCTAATCCCTACAGTTGACAACAAGTCACCAGTTGACAACAAGTCATCAGTTGACAACAAGTCACTAGTTGACAACAAGTCACCAGTTGACAACAAGTCACTAGTTGACAACAAGTCACCAGTTGACAACAAGTCACCAGTTGACAACAAGTCACTAGTTGACAACAAGTCAACAGTTGACAACAAGTGATCAGTTTCAACAAGTCAAAGGGATCAAACAAGTCCACACTCAAGAAGTATGTCCAAGTCAGACAATTCAAACACTGAGATCATATTTTTATTTACCTTTATCTTTATTTTTTTATTTCACACCTGTGTATAGTGCTGACACCTGTCTATAGTGACCACACCTGTCTATAGTGACCACATCTGTCTATAGTGACCACACCTGTCTATAGTGACCACATCTGTCTATAGTGACCACACCTGTCTATAGTGACCACATCTGTCTATAGTGACCACACCTGTCTATAGTGGTCACACCTGTCTATAGTGACCACATCTGTCTATAGTGCTGACACCTGTCTATAGTGACCACACCTGTCTATAGTGCTGACACCTGACTATAGTGACCACACCTGTCTATAGTGACCACATCTGTCTATAGTGACCACACCTGTCTATAGTGACCACATCTGTCTATAGTGACCACACCTGTCTATAGTGGTCACACCTGTCTATAGTGACCACATCTGTCTATAGTGCTGACACCTGTCTATAGTGACCACACCTGTCTATAGTGCTGACACCTGACTATAGTGACCACACCTGTCTATAGTGACCACATCTGTCTATAGTGACCACACCTGTCTATAGTGACCACATCTGTCTATAGTGACCACACCTGTCTATAGTGGTCACACCTGTCTATAGTGACCACATCTGTCTATAGTGCTGACACCTGTCTATAGTGACCACACCTGTCTATAGTGCTGACACCTGACTATAGTGACCACACATGTCTATAGTGGTCACACCTGTCTATAGTGGCCACACCTGTCTACAGTGGTCAAACATGACTATAGTGGTCACACCTAAATGTGTGGTATCATCCAAAACTAATGTCAAGTATCTAAGAAGAGAAGAATAAGTGATTATTATTTTAACAGAAGTGTAAATAGAACATGTTAAAAGAGAAAATAAGCAGATATTAACAGTAAATGAACAAGTAGATTAATAATCATTTTTTACAGTTTGTCCCTCATAATGTGTACAAAATAATAGGTGTATAAATGACACAATATGTTACTGCATAGACTAATTAGGAGTGTTTGTTTGTTTACTTACTACTAAAAGACAAGTTGTCTAGTATTTTATTGAAGGACTAAATAGGTTGGTTAGTAAAAGACAAGTTGTCTAGTATTTTATTGAAGGACTAAGTATGTGTGTTAGTGTGGCTTGTTGTCATTGAAGCTGGCTAGCAAGCTAACGCTAGTCCTTCAATAAGTTGATCAAAGTGCAGTCAGAGATCACTTTTTGTTCATTTGAAAGTAATCCTAATATCATTACAAAGGTGAGCAGCTGCTGGCGATGACCAGGCAGTAGAAGTTAGTTGATGGACTCAGTAGAAGTTAGTTATGGACTCAGTAGAAGTCAGTTATGGACTCAGTAGAAGTTAGTTATGGACTCAGTAGAAGTTAGTTATGGACTCAGTAGAAGTTAGTTATGGACTCAGTAGAAGTTAGTTATGGACTCAGTAGAAGTTAGTTATGGACTCAGTAGAAGTTAGTTATGGACTCAGTAGAAGTTAGTTATGGACTCAGTAGAAGTTAGTTATGGACTCAGTAGAAGTTAGTTATGGACTCAGTAGAAGTCAGTTATGGACTCTCAGGCCGGCCTCGCCATGGCAGACCTTGACTTGTCATAAACGTCCAACTGAATGTACAAATATTCTATTTTGACATTGCTGCTTGCTTACAGGAAGTTGCTCTTTGTGTGTGTCTAATGATGATGTCATATATATGACAAGCCTCACACTGAACTTTGACCTCAAGGAGACGGATCCCTCTGACTCACGTCTTTCAATGCTTTTCTCTTTCATAACATCAGTTTTGTGTAACTTTCAGGATGTACAGTATATGTGTGTGCATTCATAGAAGCAGTTTCCATAGCGACACAGAAGTCAGTCAGCATGCTGTCATGTGCTCAGAGCCTTGAAAGGCTAAACATCCACTGGGCCTGAGAGTCTGCTGCTGGGAATTGAACCCGGGACAAGGAGAGAGAAGATGATGCATAATTCATCCAATACTTGGACCCAGGCTGCAGGGTCTACATCTACTGCGTGTCTTCTCTTCTAGTGACACTGCTGGCTTCACTTCATGCAACATTCATGCACATAAACATCATCTAAGAGGGGATGAACAAACATTCTGACCATCACTGCATCTTTCACTCATGGTCATGCTATGATCCATCTTGTCCAATGTCACACACCGCTTCTCTTATATACATACATACATACATACATACATACATATATATATGTATGTGTGGGAAAAAAATCACAAGACTATTTCATCTCTACAGGCCTGTTTCATGAGGGGGGGGTACCCTCAATCATCAGGAGATTTTAATGGGAGCATTCGCATACCATGGTTTATATAGGGCACAGAGTGGGTGGGTACAGGCTGGCGTAGGGGCGTGGTGATTGGCTCATGTGTTACCTAGGAGGTGTTTCCGTCTGTGGCGGCATGCTGTTACAATTTCATGGCAAAAAAAGAACAATGCAACATTTGACGTCACTATGGGAAGTTTTGACGGAGCAGAAACGTGTGAACTCGTTGGGAGTTTCCTCCTCTCCCAGCTCGCCAGCCTCAATCTGAACCTTGGTATTTACCGTGATGACGGACTGGCAGTGTGTCGCGCCTCGCCAAGGAGCAGCGAGAATACCAAGAAGCGCATATGCCAAATTTTCAAAGAGAACGGCCTACGGATCACGATTGAAGCCAACAAGCAAACCGTCAACTTCCTTGACGTCACTTTCAACCTGAGAAATAACAGCTACCAACCATTCACGAAACCCAACACAACACTCCAATACGTGCACCATGACAGCAACCACCCACCCACCACCACGAAAAGAATACCTCCCGGAATCAATAAAAGGCTATCGATGCTGTCATCTAGCAAAGCTGAATTTGACCAAGCAACCCCCCCGTACCAAAAAGCCCTTGATGAAAGCGGATACAATTTCACCCTCACCTATGAACCCACGCCAGGAAACCAGCCAAAAAAGAACAGAAAACGAAACGACATCATCTGGTACAACCCCCCATACAGCAAAAACGTCTCAACGAACATTGGACACAAATTCCTCAATCTGATTGACAAACACTTTCCCAAAGACAACACCCTAAGAAAAGTATTCAACAAGAACAACATTAAATTGAGCTACAGCTGCATGAACAATATACGACAAATCATCTCAAACCACAACAAAACAATTGCAAATGAGCCGTCGACCCCCAGACAGAGCGACTCCAAAACCAACAAAGGATGTAACTGTCGAAAGAAACCTGATTGCCCCCTCAACGGGGGGTGCTTACAAACATCAGTTGTCTACCAATCTAAGGTAATACGCAAGGACATTAACACATCCGACACATATGTAGGATTAACCGAGGGAGAATTCAAAACCAGATGGAACAATCACAAGGCTTCTTTCAGGAACCAAAACCTGCGAAATACCACAGAACTCAGCAAACACATTTGGGACCTCAAAGACAATAATGTTGAATATTCAATAACATGGCAAATTCTTGCATCCAGCACACCTTACAATAGTGGTAATAAAAGATGCAACCTATGCTTGAAAGAGAAACTGTTTATTATTTACCGTCCAGACCTGTCATCCCTCAACAAGCGCAGCGAAATTGTAACAGCATGCTGCCACAGACGGAAACACCTCCTAGGTAACACATGAGCCAATCACCACGCCCCTACACCAGCCTGTACCCACCCACTCTGTGCCCTATATAATCCATGGTATGTGAATGCTCCCATTAAAATCTCCTGATGATTGAGGGTACCCCCCCTCATGAAACAGGCCTGTAGAGATGAAATAGTCTTGTGATTTTTTTTCCCCACACATACATATATTGCGCTCTACTACGGTATCGAGCACTATTTTTTGGATAACCTTATTAAGACATATATATATATATATATATATATATATATATATATATATATATATATATATATATATATATATATATATATACATACATATATGTATGTATGTATTGAATAATATGTTTATGTATAATCATATATCATACAGTATAGTAGTACATGATGATTAATAATGATTTCAACAAAAAAACATATTAATAGAACAAAATCAACACCTAAATAATATGATTATTGATTAACCCTGAAAAGAAGAAACTTCCTCGAAAGGAATATTGAATTTAATATTGTATTTAATATTGCAGCAGCAAAGTGAGTGTGGAATGTGAGCTGATGATCAACATTGATGATGTTCCTGTGGCACAAACTACTACACTACCAGGACTACTACTACTACTACCAGCACTACTACTACTACTACTACCAGCACTACTACTACTACTACTACCAGGACTACTACTACTACTACCAGCACTACTACTACTACTACTACCAGGACTACTACTACTACTACTACTACCAGGACTACTACTACTACTACCAGGACTACTACTACTACTACCAGCACTACTACTACTACTACTACCAGGACTACTACTACTACTACTACTACCAGGACTACTACTACTACTACCAGGACTACTACTACTACTACCAGGACTACTACTACTACTACCAGGGGAGCGACGCCATTCACTGGCCACTAAATGATGAGTGGATCATATCAACACCTATTGATTACATCATCTTCATATATTCATATCAACACCTATTGATTACATCATCTTCATATATTCATATCAACACCTATTGATTACATCATCTTCATATATTCAAATCAACACCTATTGATTACATCATCTTCATATGAACACCTATTGATTACTGCACACATTCTCTTCATGTGTGCAGGAAGTGCTGACGCAGCATCTTGTGATCACCTAATCAACTAATCACATTATGGAATCATCTCATCATCATAAGACTCCCATTCACTCTTGGAAAGTCACACACACTTCCATGAAACACACACAGGGTTGACCCAAACACAGTAACTTGTAACTTAGTTACATTTCATGGAGAGTAACTTGTAACTTAGTTACATTTCATGGAGAGTAACTTGTAGCTTAGTTACATTTCATAGAGAGTAACTTGTAGCTTAGCTACATTTATTGGAGAGTAACTTGTAGCTTAACTACATTTATTGAAGAGTAACTTGTAGCTTAGCTACATTTCATGGAGAGTAACTTGTAGCTTAGTTCAATTTCATGGAGAGTAACTTGTAGCTTAGCTACATTTCATGGAGAGTAACTTGTAGCTTAGCTACATTTATTGGAGAGTAACTTGTAGCTTAGCTACATTTCATGGAGAGTAACTTGTAGCTTAGTTCAATTTCATGGAGAGTAACTTGTAGCTTAGCTACATTTCATGGAGAGTAACTTGTAGCTTAGCTACATTTATTGGAGAGTAACTTGTAGCTTAGCTACATTTCATGGAGAGTAACTTGTAGCTTAGTTCAATTTCATGGAGAGTAACTTGTAGCTTAGCTACATTTCATGGAGAGTAACTTGTAGCTTAGCTACATTTAATGGAGAGTAACTTGTAGCTTAGCTACATTTCATGGAGAGTAACTTGTAGCTTAGCTACATTTCATGGAGAGTAACTTGCAGCTTAGCTACATTTCATGGAGAGTAACTTGTAGCTTAGCTACATTTATTGAAGAGTAACTTGTAGCTTAGCTACATTTATTGGAGAGTAACTTGTAGCTTAGTTAAATTTCATGGAGAGTAACTTGTAGCTTAGTTACATTTCATGGAGAGTAACCTGTAGCTTAGCTACATTTATTGGAGAGTAACTTGCAGCTTAGTTACATTTCATGGAGAGTAACTTGTAGCTTAGTTACATTTCATGGAGAGTAACTTATAGCTTAGCTTGCTACATTTCCAAGTAGCTAGCTGATAGAGTCTGGTTAGCGTGCGTCCTAGCTAGCCTTCCAGGTGAAAGCCGGAGTAGATGAAATGAAAAGAGAATTGTTGAATGTAGGAGAAAACTACAGATTGTGTACTTCAACTAAGTCCATCCAAGCAGACTGAGTCCAGGAGATAAAACCAGAAGACCGATTGTTGCTAGTAAAAATGCGGCGTGACTTCCCTCCATTCTTTGCGAGCGCTGACTCCCACTCGCAGGCTGCTGGATCATCCTCTGGGCTTAGGGGGGCCGGGTGAGGGTCCAGGCGCCAGGTGCCAGAGGGACCGGCTTGTGGCACGCACACACCACTTCACACTCTGCCTCTAATCCCCAAACAGCTGTCACAGTTGCTGTCCTATCAGTCTGGTGCGCTCTTTGTGGCACAGGATGGAGTGTCGCGGGTCAAATAAGTCCTGGCGACCTGGGACCAGGGACCGGGGACCGGGGCCCCGGCCTGATAGATTGACGACACATGTGTCTGTCAACAAGTGCACTCTGAGGTCTTCATCGGTTGTACGACTCACACACAATCCCATCCACAAAGTCTCCTTTCAGACCCCTATCCCTGAAACCCTGCACAGAGCAGAGCCTCCATCAGGTCCTGGGTGTCCTCTCCAGGATCTCACTCATCATCCCTGAGACCCTGCACAGAGCAGAGCCTCCATCAGGTCCTGGGTGGCCTCTCCAGGATCCCACTCATCATCCCTGAGACCCTACACAGCAGAGCCTCCATCAGGTCCTAGGTGTCCTCTCCAGGATCCCACTCATCATCCCTGAGACCCTGCACACAGCAGAGCCTCCATCAGGTCCTGGGTGTCCTCTCCAGGATCCCACTCATCATCCCTGAGACCCTGCACACAGCAGAGCCTCCATCAGGTCCTGGGTGTCCTCTCCAGGATCCCACTCATCATCCCTGAGACCCTGCACACAGCAGAGCCTCCATCAGGTCCTAGGTGTCCTCTCCAGGATCCCACTCATCATCCCTGAGACCCTGCACACAGCAGAGCCTCCATCAGGTCCTGGGTGTCCTCTCCAGGATCCCACTCATCATCCCTGAGACCCTGCACACAGCAGAGCCTCCATCAGGTCCTGGGTGTCCTCTCCAGGATCCCACTCATCATCCCTGAGACCCTGCACACAGCAGAGCCTCCATCAGGTCCTGGGTGTCCTCTCCAGGATCCCACTCATCATCCCTGAGACCCTGCACACAGCAGAGCCTCCATCAGGTCCTAGGTGTCCTCTCCAGGATCCCACTCATCATCCCTGAGACCCTGCACACAGCAGAGCCTCCATCAGGTCCTGGGTGTCCTCTCCAGGATCCCACTCATCATCCCTGAGACCCTGCACACAGCAGAGCCTCCATCAGGTCCTGGGTGTCCTCTCCAGGATCCCACTCATCATCCCTGAGACCCTGCACACAGCAGAGCCTCCATCAGGTCCTAGGTGTCCTCTCCAGGATCCCACTCATCATCCCTGAGACCCTGCACACAGCAGAGCCTCCATCAGGTCCTGGGTGTCCTCTCCAGGATCCCACTCATCATCCCTGAGACCCTGCACACAGCAGAGCCTCCATCAGGTCCTGGGTGTCCTCTCCAGGATCCCACTCATCATCCCTGAGACCCTGCACACAGCAGAGCCTCCATCAGGTCCTGGGTGTCCTCTCCAGGATCCCACTCATCATCCCTGAGACCCTGCACACAGCAGAGCCTCCATCAGGTCCTGGGTGTCCTCTCCAGGATCCCACTCATCATCCCTGAGACCCTGCACACAGCAGAGCCTCCATCAGGTCCTGGGTGTCCTCTCCAGGATCCCACTCATCATCCCTGAGACCCTGCACACAGCAGAGCCTCCATCAGGTCCTAGGTGTCCTCTCCAGGATCCCACTCATCATCCCTGAGACCCTGCACACAGCAGAGCCTCCATCAGGTCCTGGGTGTCCTCTCCAGGATCCCACTCATCATCCCTGAGACCCTGCACACAGCAGAGCCTCCATCAGGTCCTGGGTGTCCTCTCCAGGATCCCACTCATCATCCCTGAGACCCTGGACACAGCCGAGCCTCCATCAGGTCCTGGGTGTCCTCTCCAGGATCCCACTCATCAGGACTTCACGTGGGCCATCTTTCTTGCTGCTGGAGTGTGAGGTTGACCCAAACCAGTTCTCAGCAGTTGGACTTCTCCAGTTGGTGCTCAGAGGTTCTAACAAGAGTTCTAAGAAGAGGTTCTAAGAAGAAAGTCAAGTGTCAGTCCTGGCTTGTTACTGGTCTGGTCTTAAAGTCCCAGTACAACATAAAACTGCTCTGCTTTGGTGGGAACAACGCCAAGGTTTTTACAAACAATGCAAAAAACTGCAAACTGACGGCTGGAAATGTTTCAAATTGGACAATATGTTAATCTTATGAAGTTACTAGTTAATATACATCCACTGTGTCATTTACTAGTTAATATACATCCACTGTGTCATGTACTAGTTAATATACATCCACTGTGTCATTTACTAGTTAATATACATCCACTGTGTCATTTACTAGTTAATATACATCCACTGTGTAATGTACTAGTTAATAAACATCAACTGTGTCATTTACTAGTTAATATACATCCACTGTGTAATGTACTAGTTAATAAACATCAACTGTGTCATTTACTAGTTAATATACATCCACTGTGTCATGTACTAGTTAATATACATCCACTGTGTCATTTACTAGTTAATATACATCCACTGTGTAATGTACTAGTTAATAAACATCAACTGTGTCATTTACTAGTTAATATACATCCACTGTGTAATGTACTAGTTAATATACTGTACATCCACTGTGTCATTTACTAGTTAATACAGTATACATCTAGTTAATGCACATTACGGCCGCATTGAGGTCACATTAGGGCCACATTGGTGATACATTGGTGCTACATTGGTGCTACATTGGGGCTACATTGGGGATACATTGGAGCCACATTAGGGCTACATTAGGGCTACATTGGAGTCACTTTGGGGCTACATTAGGGCTACATTGGGGCTACATTGGGGCCACATTAGGGCTACATTAGGGCTACATTGGAGTCACTTTGGGGCTACATTAGGGCTACATTGGGGCTACATTGGGGCCACATTAGGGCTACATTAGGGCTACATTGGAGTCACTTTGGGGCTACATTGGGGCTACATTGGGGCTACATTGGGGCCACATTAGGGCTACATTGGAGTCACTTTGGGGCTACATTAGGGCTACATTGGGGCTACATTGGGGCCACATTGGGGCTACATTAGGGCCACATTGGGTCCATATTGGGGCTACATTGGGGCTACATTGGGGCCACTTTGGAGCCACATTAGGGCTACATTGGGGCCACATTGGTGCTACATTGGGTCTACATTGGAGCCACATTAGGGCTACATTGGGGCCACATTGATGCTACATTGGAGCCACATTGGGGCTACATTGGAGCCACATTTGGGCTAAATTGGGGACACATTGGGGCTAAATTGGTGCCACATTAGGGCTACATTGGGGTCACTTTGGGGCTATATTAGGGCTACATTGGGGCCACATTGGGGCTACATTGGGGCTACATGGGAGCCACATTAGGGCTACATTGGGGCTACATTGGAGCCACATTGGGTCTACATTGGGGCTACATTAGGGCTACATTGGGGCTACATTGGGGCTACATTGGTGCCACATTGGGGCCACATAGGGGACACTTTGGGGCCACATTAGGGCTACATTGGGGCCACATTGGGGCTTCATTGGAGCCACATTAGGGATACATTGGGGCTTCATTGGGCTACATTGGGGCCACTTTGGAGCCACATTAGGGCTACATTGGGGCCACATTGGTGCTACATTGGGGCTACATTGGAGCCACATTAGGGCTACATTGGGACCACATTGGTGCTACATTGGGGCTACATTGGAGCCACATTAGGGCTACATTGGGGCCACATTGGTGCTACATTGGGGCTACATTGGGGCTATATTGGGGCTACATTGGAGCCACATTGGGGCTACATTGGAGCCACATTAGGGCTACATTGGGGTCACTTTGGGGCTACATTAGGGCTACATTGGGGCCACTTTGGAGCCACATTAGGGCTACATTGGGGCCACATTGGTGCTACATTGGAGCCACATTAGGGCTACATTGGGGCCACATTGGGGCCACATTGGGGCTACATTGGAGCCACATTAAGGCTACATTGGGGCCACATTGGGGGCTACATTGGTGCCACATAGGGGCCACTTTGGGGCGACATTAGGGCTACATTGGGGCCACATTGGGGCTTCATTGGAGCCACATTAGGGATACATTGGGGCTTCATTAGGGCTACATTGGGGCTACTTTGGAGCCACATTAGGGCTACATTGGGGCCACATTGGTGCTACATTGGGGCTACATTAGAGCCACATTAGGGCTACATTGGGGCTACATTGGTGCCACATTAGGGCTACATTGGGGCTACATTGGTGCCACATTGGGGCCACATACGGGCCATATTGGGGCCAGTGTGCATGTATCCTGGAGTCTGATGAAGACCACATCTGACTTGTAGTCCAAGCAGTCAGCTGGAAGAGATCTGATCTGGTCCACTTTGGCCTGGAGAGTCTTTGGGGTCCTTTAAATTCTTCTCTACCCTTCTGGAGCAAGTCTTTCACCGCCAGGACTGGTTTACATTTCCAACTGTTCCACTCCAGGCGGACGTTGGACAAAAATGTCCTCTTGAGGACATGAAGTACATGTTTCTGTGACTTTGCCCAGACCGTGTCTCAGTTCTGAGTCTGACGTTTAGACCGGACAGTCCTGGTAGTTGGCTCAGGTGAAGGATATTCACAAGTTGATAGCAGTTCTTTCACTGCTGGACTTGAAGTTCCTAGTCTGCTGTCCAGAGTCTTGATGACCATGCCTGCTGCCTGTCAGAACTAAATATAAGTAAGTTCCCATGCAGTCCCAAAATAAGACTTGGGAATTGCTTGCGTGTAAGAGAAATCTGCCAGTGTGTGTTTAGGGTCTCTTCTGGTCAACGTTGTCACACAGTCCTGGATAATAATAGGACGGTCTCAAACTCTCTGAGATTCCAACTGGACTTCCCAAGTCTCGCAGTCGCCGGTGTTGCTGAACACCCACAAGATGGTCCCCCGTACAGCAAAGCATTGTGGGTAAGGGCACTTTGGCCAATCTCTGGTGTCCCACAATGCAGACTTCTTTGAGAAAAGTCTCACACTCTGTAAGGACCGAGGGCATGGTCCTTTGTCACCATCAAGAGGAACACGTCCAAAGAACCAGACCAAGGTCAGCTAGAAGTGACTGAGTCTACAAACAATTCCAAGTACAACTGGGGAGCAGCAGAGGCCACCAATCATTTCAGAAAACTAAATAGCAGCGTTTGAAAGCTAACACTTGAATCTTAGTTTTATTCTCTCAAACTCACTGAACAAACATCTTCAGTTATTTTTTTATATCCCACTAATTCCAACCTTACCATGAACACATTTTGGAGATACATTTTCTCCTTGCAACTCTCTCAAAATGTCTCTTTGTCAACTGTAAATGTGACAAAACACACTTTGAAGGAATCCAAATGTCGATTATGTCATTTTTGTACAAACATTAATTAGCAATACATGCATAGCATTTATGCTAACAGCATGTTGACATTACAGTGAGTCAACAAAAGACATTTGAAACATCACAAAATAACATCATGAGATCTGAATATGATGAAATGTAATAATAATACCTGGGATTTATATAGCGCTTTTCTAAGTACCCAAAGTCGCTTTACATGTAGATCAACATACATCGATTGTTCATGGATGATGTAATGATGCAACTTCCTGTCTGTCTCATGTGACTTGTGCAACATTATTCTTGTATATTTACAGGTGGGAAAACATTTTTAAATAAATGTTGCTTATTGGTGTAAGAAAAGTTCAAGGCTGGTTGTGATAAGAAGTATAACAAATATGTCGGAAAGATTTAGCTGATTTTTTTTTTCTATAGTAAAGCAACATTTTAGGAAGCAGACTACATATAGTGAACAAAAATATAAACATTGTTTTTCTTCCCGTTGTTTATGACTTGACGATCTAAAACTTTGATTATAAACACAAAAGACGTATTCCTCCCAAATTGTCATGACAACTTACTGCCAGGTTTTTTTCTCCCAGGAAGTAAACGGACTATTGCGGACAGGACTTGAATATTTATTAATGAATTAATCCCAAACAGGACAAAAGACAGGAACTAAAACAAAAGGAAGCGTGCCGATTGCACGAGAGGCTAAGGAACATCAAACTTAACGCGGGAAACATACGCTAACACTTAGCCTGAACTATGGACATGGAACAAACAAAAGTTACTGTGGCATGAAACAAATAACTTGGAATAGGACATGGAAGGAGCAGCATGAAACAAGCATGAAAGTGTGGCATGAAAAGAGCACCACTAAGTGGCAAAGACAGGCTTAAATAATAGTCTCTTGATTAGAGCAGGTGCGTGTCCCGAACACAGGTGGCAGGTGGAACTAATAAGTCGCCATGGTAACTAAACAAACAAGGGAGCGCAAACAGGAACTAAAAGAGTCCAAAAGTAACAAAAAATAACAAAAACATAATCCAGACCACAGATCATGACACAAATATTGTTGACAAATCTGTTAGTGAGCATTTCATCCTCAATGGTGTGGTATATCAAGATGCCGATGAAACAGCAGGATTATTGCACAGGTGTGCCTTGGCTGCCACAATAAAAGGCCACTCTGCACTTTTATCACGAAGCACAATGCCACAGGTGTCGCAAGTTTTGAAGGAGCGTGCAGTTAGCGAGATGACTGCAGGAATGTTGCCTGCGAATTGAACGTTCCTTTCTCTACCGTAAGGCGTTCCAGAGAATTTGGCAGTACCGTATTTTCCGCACTATTAGCCGCACCTAAAAACCACAAATTTACTCAAAAGCTGACAGTGCGGCTTATAACCCGGTGCGCTTTATATATGGATTAATATTAAGATTCATTTTCATAAAGTTTCGGTCTCGCAACTGCGGTAAACAGCCGCCATCTTTTTTCCCCGTAGAAGAGGAAGTGCTTCTTCTTCTACGCAAGCAACTGCCAAGGTAAGCACCCGCCCCCATAGAACAGGAAGCGCTTCTTCTTCTACTGTAAGCAACCACCCGCCCCCGTAGAAGAAGAAGAAGCGCGCGGATATTACGTTTCATTTCCTTTGTGTGTTTACATCTGTAAAGACCACAAAATGGCTCCTACTAAGCGACAGGTTTCCGGTTCATGAAAAGACGCAATCTCTCCATCCGCACACGGACTACTATTTCACAGCAACTGCCTAAAGACTTTCAAGAAAAGCTGGCTACTTTCCGTGCATATTGTAAAAACAAGATAGCTGAAAAAAAGATCCGGCCAGAGAACATTATCAACATGGACGAGGTTCCACTGACTTTTGATATTCCTGTGAACCGCACTGTGGATACAACGGGAGCACGTACGGTGAATATTCGCACCACAGGGAATGAGAAGTCATCCTTCACTGTGGTTCTAGCTTGCCATGCTAATGGCCAGAAACTTCCACCCATGGTGATATTCAAAAGGAAGACCTTGCCAAAAGAGACCTTTCCAGCCGGCGTCATCATAAAAGCTAACTCGAAGGGATGGATGGATGAAGAAAAGATGAGCGAGTGGTTAAGGTAAGTTTAAGTTTACGCGAAGAGGCCGGGTGGCTTTTTTCACGCAGCTCCGTCCATGTTGATATACGACTCCATGCGCGCCCACATCACGCTGGTTTTTAATATATTATTAAAGTTTGACTGACCTATCTGACTGTTTTTTTGACATTCCTTTAGCGCAGTTAGATGCGGCTTACAACACGGGGCGGCTTATAGGTGGACAAAGTTTTGAAATATGCCGTTCATTGAAGGCGCGGCTTATAACCCAGGGCGGCTTATGGTGCGGAAAATACGGTACATCCCACCGGCTTCACAAATGCAGACCCAGGTGTAACCACACCTCCCCATCCAGCAGGTGCACCCCCATGATCATCTGAGACCAGCCACCCGGACAGCTGCTGCAACAATTGGTTTGCATAACCAAATAATTGATGCACAAACTGTGAGAAACTGTCTCAGGGACGTTCATTTGCATGCTCGTGGTCCTCAGGGGGGGGGGTTTCCACGTATATATATCTCCTTTACATCAGTGTGTAAAGGATATCACCACATGGGCTCAGGAACACTTCAGAAAACCACTGTCAGTAACTGCAGTTGGTCGTCTGCTCTCTACACGTCTATAATTGACATTGAAGACGTCTGCTCTCTACACGTCTATAATCACTTTGCAAGTCTTCCATAGTAAAATACTGCTTTGCGTGTTTTCCTTTGCTATTTGGGGCGGGGAAGCCCCGTGGCCAAGCAGTGTGTGTGACCGGGACAAGTCGTCACTTACAAGTCGGCCTGTTAATGGGCTGAGAAATGGACATTTCCATGTGACAAAGCAAACATACGCTGGGCTGCCGAGGCCAAGGAAAGCAGAGCGGCTCTCGGTCTCACGTTGTCTTTTTATAGCAGTGGACCTTCACCCCGCTCTTACGCAACATGTCTGTCAGCGCTCAGACCCACCAGGCCCGGAGATCAGCCAGGAAGTCACTACTGCTACTACTACAAAATAAAACACCTTCAAAATCTGTGTTTTTTACATGGAAAGTAATATCAACAGAAGGTCTTATCTTTGTCCATGTGATGTCAGGGACATAGCACCATAATGGAGTATTAGTTGTTTGATTAGTGACACAGCACCATAATGGAGTATTAGTTGTGTTTGATTAGTGACACGGCACCATGGTGGAGTATTAGTTGTGTTTGATTAGTGACACGGCACCATGGTGGAGTATTAGTTGTGTTTGATTAGTGACACAGCACCATAATGGAGTATTAGTTATTTGATTAGTGACACGGCACCATGGTGGAGTATTAGTTGTTTGATTAGTGACACAGCACCATGGTGGAGTATTAGTTGTTTGATTAGTGACACAGCACCATGGTGGAGTATTAGTCACACTTCCATCAGTGTGACTTTGACAGACGGCCATGTTTGCAAATTATTATTATTACATATTATTATTACATATTATTATTGTATATTATTATTATTACATATTATTACTATTACATATTATTATTACATATTATTATTATTATTAAACATTATTATTATTACATATTATTATTATTATTAAACATTATTATTATTACATATAATTATTATTATTATTACATATTATTATTATTATTAAACATTATTATTATTACATATAATTATTATTATTATTACATAATATAATTACATATTATTATTACATATTATTATTACACATTATTATTATTATATATTATTATAACACATTATGGGATATAAAGTCTATATGTTCCATGGTGGAGTATTAGTTGTGTTTGATTAGTGACACGGCACCATGGTGGAGTATTAGTTGTGTTTGATTAGTGACACGGCACCGTGGTGGAGTATTAGTTGTGTTTGATTAGTGGCACGGCACCATGGTGGAGTATTAGTTGTGTTTGATTAGTGACACGGCACCGTGGTGGAGTATTAGTTGTGTTTGATTAGTGACACGGCACCATGGTGGAGTATTAGTTGTTTGATTAGTGACACAGCACCATGGTGGAGTATTAGTCACACTTCCATCAGTGTGACTTTGACAGACGGCCATGTTTGCAAATTATTATTATTACATATTATTATTACATATTATTATTGTATATTATTATTATTACATATTATTATTATTACATATTATTATTACATATTATTATTACATATTATTATTATTATTAAACATTATTATTATTACATATTATTATTATTATTAAACATTATTATTATTACATATAATTATTATTATTATTACATATTGTTATTATTATTAAACATTATTATTATTACATATAATTATTATTATTATTACATAATATAATTACATATTATTATTACATATTATTATTACACATTATTATTATTATATATTATTATAACACATTATGGGATATAAAGTCTATATGTTCCATGGTGGAGTATTAGTTGTGTTTGATTAGTGACACGGCACCATGGTGGAGTATTAGTTGTGTTTGATTAGTGACACGGCACCGTGGTGGAGTATTAGTTGTGTTTGATTAGTGACACGGCACCATGGTGGAGTATTAGTTGTGTTTGATTAGTGACACGGCACCATGGTGGAGTATTAGTTGTGTTTGATTAGTGACACGGCACCATGGTGGAGTATTAGTTGTGTTTGATTAGTGACACGGCACCATGGTGGAGTATTAGTTGTGTTTGATTAGCGACACGGCACCGTGGTGGAGTAATAGTTGTGTTTGATTAGTGACACGGCACCATGGTGGAGTATTAGTTGTGTTTGATTAGTGACACGGCACCGTGGTGGAGTATTAGTTGTGTTTGATTAGTGACACGGCACCGTGGTGGAGTATTAGTTGTGTTTGATTAGTGGCACGGCACCATGGTGGAGTATTAGTTGTGTTTGATTAGTGACACGGCACCATAATGGAGTATTAATTGTGTTTGATTAGTGACACGGCACCATGGTGGAGTATTAGTTGTTTGATTAGTGACACGGCACCATAATGGAGTATGGATTGTGTTTGATTAGTGACACGGCACCGTGGTGGAGTATTAGTTGTGTTTGATTAGTGACACGGCACCGTGGTGGAGTATTAGTTGTGTTTGATTAGTGACACGGCACCACGATGGAGTATTAGTTGTGTTTGATTAGTGACACGGCACCATGGTGGAGTATTAGTTGTGTTTGATTAGTGACACGGCACCATAATGGAGTATTAATTGTGTTTGATTAGTGACACGGCACCATGGTGGAGATTTAGTTGTTTGATTAGTGACACGGCACCATAATGGAGTATGGATTGTGTTTGATTAGTGACACGGCACCATGATGGAGTATTAGTTGTGTTTGATTAGTGACACGGCACCATAGTGGAGTATTAGTTGTGTTTGATTAGTGACACGGCACCATGGTGGAGTATTAGTTGTGTTTGATTAGTGGCACGGCACCATGGTGGAGTATTAGTTGTGTTTGATTAGTGACACGGCACCATGGTGGAGTATTAGTTGTTTGATTAGTGACACGGCACCATGGTGGAGTATTAGTTGTGTTTGATTAGTGACACGGCACCATGGTGGAGTATTAGTTGTTTGATTAGTGACCCGGCACCATGGTGGAGTATTAGTTGTGTTTGATTAGTGACACGGCACCATGGTGGAAGTTCCCATGGCAGCAAATGTTTACCCTGAGCTATTTCTGCCGGCCAGCAGATAAACAAAGTTTGCCCTATCGCACTCCTTCCTCACAGTTTCTCAAAGACTGGGCGTCCAGTGGTTCTTCCCCCGTGGAGTCTAGCAGGGTCTGGAGTCTAGCAGGGTCTGGAGTCTACAGGGTCTGGAGTCTACAGGGTTATGAGAACAAGGAGGGAGGAGGGCTGAGAAAAGACAAGACAGTGTGAAGGAGTCAAGTGAAGTTGTTGCTCCTGAATTAGGATTCTTCACTTCCTTTCCCACTAAAACTCACTTCTCAGCCTCTGGGCCTCAGGGCCATGGGGACCTGGACCACTATTGGGGGACCTGGACCACTAGTGGGGGACCTGGACCACTACTGGGGGACGTGGACCACTATTGGGTGAAGTGGACCACAATTGGGGGACCTGGACAGCTATTGGGGGATGTGGACCTGGACCACTATTGGGGAACCTGGACCACTATTGGGGGACCTGGACTATTAGTGGGGGACGTGGACCACTATTGGATGACCTGGACCACTATTGGGGGACCTGGACTATTAGTGGGGGACGTGGACCACTATTGGATGACCTGGACCACTATTGGGGGACCTGGACTATTAGTGGGGGATGTGGATCACTAGTGGGGGACGTGGACCACTATTGGGGGAGGTGGACTTGGATTGTAGGTGGGCACTTCTCCAGCCAGGTCATGTGAGGTCATAGAGGGTCATGTGAGGTCACACTTCCATCAGTGTGACTTTGACAGACGGCCATGTTTGCAAATTATTATTATTACATATTATTATTACATATTATTATTATTACATATTATTATTGTATATATTATTATTACATATTATTATTATTACATATTATTATTATTACATATTATTATTGTATATATTATTATTACATATTATTATTGTATATATTATTATTACATATTATTATTATTATTATTACATATTATTATTATTACATATTGTTATTACATATTATTATTACATATTATTATTATTATATATAATTATTATTATTAAATATTATTATTATTACATATAATTATTATTATTATTACATATTATTATTACATATTATAATTACATATTATTATTATTTTTACATATTATTATTACATATTATTATTACACATTATTATTACACATTATTATTATTATATATTATAACACATTATGGGATATAAAGTCTATATGTTCATAGAGGAGTACATAGTATTGTACTGTAGTAGTAGTAGTAGTAGTAGTAGTAGTAGTTGTAGTATTAGTGTGTTTGTGTGTGATATCATGTGCGATACAAGCAAAGTGTTTACTTTTGTGTGATATCATGTGCGATACAAGCAAAGTGTTTACTTGTGTGTGATATCATGTGTGATACAAGCAAAGTGTTTACTTGTGTGTGATATCATGTGCGATACAAGCAAAGTGTTTACTTGTGTGTGAGATCATGTGCGATACAAGCAGAGTGTTTACTTGTGTGTGATATCATGTGCGATACAAGCAAAGTGTTTACTTGTGTGTGATATCATGTGTGATACAAGCAAAGTGTCTACTTGTGTGATATCATGTGCAATACAAGCAAAGTGTTTACTTGTGTGTGGTATCATGTGCGATACAAGCAGTCCTGCAGAGTGTTAACTTGTGTATGATATCATGTGCGATACAAGCAGTCCTGCAGCGTGTTTACTTGTGTGCGATATCATGTGCGATACAGGCAAAGTGTTTACTTGTGTGTGATATCAGGAGCGATACAAGCAGAGTGTTTACTTGTGTGTGATACCATGTGCAATACAAGCAAAGTGTTTACTTGTGTGTGATATCATGTGTGATACAAGCAAAGTGTTTACTTGTGTGATATCATGTGCGATACAAGCAAAATGTTTACTTATGTGTGATATCATGTGCGATACAAGCAGTCCTGCAGAGTGTTAACTTGTGTATGATATCATGTGCGATACAAGCAGTCCTGCAGCGTGTTTACTTGTATGCGATATCATGTGCGATACAAGCAAAGTGTTTACTTGTGTGTGATATCATGTGCGATACAAGCAAAGTGTTTACTTGTGTGTGATACCATGTGCGATACAAGCAGAGTGTTTACTTGTGTGTGATATCATGTGCGATACAAGCAAAGTGTTTACTTGTGTGTGATATCATGTGCGATACAAGCAGAGTGTTTACTTGTGTGTGATATCATGTGCGATACAAGCAGAGTGTTTACTTGTGTGTGATATCATGTGCGATTCAAGCAGAGTGTTTACTTGTGTGTGATATCATGTGCGATACAAGCAAAGTGCTTACTTGTGTGTGATACCATGTGCGATACAAGCAAAGTGTTTACTTGTGTGTGATATCATGTGCGATACAAGCAAAGTGTTTACTAGTGTGTGATATCATGTGCAATACAAGCAAAGTGTTTACTTGTGTGTGATATCATGTACGATACAAGCAAAGTGTTTACTTGTGTGTGATATCATGTGCGATACAAGCAAAGTGTTTACTTGTGTGTGATATCATGTGCAATACAAGCAAAGTGTTTACTTGTGTGTGATATCGTGTACGATACAAGCAAAGTGTTTACTTGTGTGTGATATCATGTGCGATACAAGCAGAGTGTTTACTTGTGTGTGATATCATGTGCGATACAAGCAAAGTGTTTACTTGTGTGTGATATCATGTGCGATACAAGCAAAGTGTTTACTTGTGTGTGATATCATGTGCGATACAAGCAGAGTGTTTACTTGTGTGTGATATCATGTGCGATACAAGCAAAGTGTTTACTTGTGTGTGATATCATGTGCGATACAAGCAGAGTGTTTACTTGTGTGTGATATCATGTGCGTTACAAGCAAAGTGTTTACTTGTGTGTGATATCATGTGCGATACAAGCAGAGTGTTTACTTGTGTGTGATATCATGTGCGATACAAGCAAAGTGTTTACTTGTGTGTGATACCATGTGCGATACAAGCAAAGTGTTTACTTGTGTGTGATATCATGTGCGATACAAGCAGAGTGTTTACTTCTACAAAGATGACAGACAGCTAACATCTGTCACACAATTTCTTCTATTTTACCAAAAGATAAACATGCTAGGCTACTATTAGCCATCAGCTACACAACAGCTAAGCACACAATAGCACACAAGCTAGACATGTGCAATAATTATTGAACAATAAAAGGTGACATTTGTCAATATAAACAAATATGAAATCATTCTAGTTACATATTACTTACACATACACATTCTCCAAGGCAGATTAGAAAGTATCCAGTAACAAACGTGTCTGCATCATTCCATATACCGCGGCATGAGCTAAACTTCATGAATTATAGGGGCCAACCAGGTGCTACTAAAAAAATACCACTCCACTTGTATTTAAAGACAGCTTGTTCAAAGATCAGAGTGGACGTCCTTGAAGTGGACCAGAGTGGACATCTTTGAAGTGGACCAGAGTGGACGTCCTGGAAGTGGACCAGAGTGGACGTCCTTGAAGTGGACCAGAGTGGACGTCCTCCTGCCTTGAATCAACCTTCATTAGCTTGTACCACCCCCACCTTCACCTTCACCTTTGACCTCCTGCACTGCACTGGCCTGCACTCAGTGCGTTGCCTTCAGGTGCAGACAAAAGATAGTTTCTTTCAGTGCCCACAAAGTCCACAACTTGGAGACTGGATGCCAAGGAGCAGCTGGAGGTCGTTGAAGGACAACTGACTTGTCAGAACTTCCAGCAGTGAAGGAAATACTTCCTTCAAATACTTTTGTCAACATCTCCTCAACTCAAAGGGGAACTTTTCTCATTTGCTGACCAATAAATAACAACATAAATAAATAACAACAACAATAAATATAACAACAATAAATAACAACAACAAAAATAACAACAACAATGAATAACTACAATAAACAACAACAATCAATAACAACAAAAAATATAGCAACAATAAATACAAATAAACAACAACAACAACAACCAATAACAACAATAATCAATAACAACAACAATAAATTAAAAACAACAATAAATAACAACAACAATAAATAACAACAACAATAACTTTGTGACAAAACTTCAAGCTTTGGAAACACTCATGGGCCCCCCAAAAAGTCTGTAAAGTTATTAATGATTAAAGTCTGTAAAGTTATGAAGTTATTTAGGTTATAAAAGTCTGGAAAGTTTGAAAAATATGTAAAGTTAGAGTAGGGGGGGGGGGGGGGGGGCAAGCTCACCAGGGGGTAATTGTTTGTACTTGTACTACACACACACATACAGTATATACATACATACATACATAAAAAAAAAAAAAAATATATATATATATACATATATACACATATATATACATATATATATATATATATATATATATATATATATATATATATATATATATATATATATATATATATATTTTTTTTTTTAAATGTATGTATGTATGTATATACTGTATGTGTGTATATATATATATATATATATATATATATATATATATATATATATATATATATATATATATATATATATATATATATATATATGTTAGGTCAGGAAAAAAACACAGAGGCTATATTATCATCCCTACAAGCCTGTTTCGCATGTTTCTCTGCTCTTCAGGGGATTTTATTGAAGTGTCTGTGGTTGTTACATATATATATAGGGTACATTACATGGGGGTGTGGCCATTGTTGCACAATAGTGACTTGCTTCTGTGCTGGCATGATGAGACCAGTTGGTTGTGTTTGTTTAAAGTGGACATGCTGGGGTGGTATATCATAAACATGCTGGGGTGGTATATCATAAACATGCTGGGGTGGTATATCATAAACATGCTGGGGTGGTATATCATAAACATGCTGGGGTGGTATATCATAAACATGCTGGGGTGGTATATCATAAACATGCTGGGGTGGTATATCATAAACATGCTGGGGTGGTATATAATAAACATGCTGGGGTGGTATATCACACACATGCTGGGGTGGTATATCATAAACATGCTGGGGTGGTATATCACAAACATGTTGGGGTGGTATATCATAAACATACTGGGGTGGTATATAATAAACATGCTGGGGTGGTATATCACAAACATACTAGGGTGGTATATCATAAACATGCTGGGGTGGTATATCATAAACATGCTGGGGTGGTATATAATAAACATGTTGGGGTGGTATATAATAAACATGCTGGGGTGGTATATCACAAACATGTTGGGGTGGTATATAATAAACATGTTGGGGTGGTATATCATAAACATGCTGGGGTGGTATATCATAAACATGCTGGGGTGGTATATCATAAACATGCTGGGGTGGTATATCATAAACATGCTGGGGTGGTATATAATAAACATGCTGGGGTTGTATATCATAAACATGCTGGGGTGGTATATCATAAACATGCTGGGGTGGTATATCATAAACATGCTGGGGTGGTATATCATAAACATGCTGGGGTGGTATATCATAAACATACTGGGGTGGTATATAATACAAAATAAGTATTTCAGGCACAGGTGACATCTTTTAGCTGCACTGTTGTATGGTGAGCTAGATGCAAGTAATGGTGTGATCACTTTAAGAGTCCATATGTGTTTAGTAGAGTTGTTGAGTTGGGGCCTACAGAATGATGCTGTGTGATTGTTATAAGAGCTTTTAAAGGTGTTTTCTGTGAGTCCAATGTAAGTCTCTGTGTTGCCTTGCGGGTGATGCTGGCTTGGTAAACAACTGATGTTTTTAAACACTTTCCATTGAGTGGGCAGTTGAGCCTTTGTCTGCAAGTGCAGCTATCTGTGGAGTTAAGAGTTGTTAGCGATTGCTTGTCTGTGAGTGCTCACAATCTTTTTGTTGTGTGAGTCAATGCTTTGTTTGATATTCATCATGCAGCTGGAGTGAAGTTTCAAGGTGTTCCTGTTCAATATCTTCCTGAGTACATGTTTTAGGGGGAAGTGCCTGTCAATTAGTGCAAGACATTTTTGTTCAATGTTCGTGCGTTTCTGCTGAATGGGTTGTTGTACCAAAATATGTTTCCTGCTTTTTCTTGTTTTAGTTGCTGGTGGGTCGTATTGGAGGGTCAATTGGTATCCACTTTCCTTCAAAGTATATACATATATATATATATATATATATATATATATATATATATATATATATATATATATATATATATATATATATATATATATATATGTGTGTGTGTGTGTGTGTGTGTGTGTGTGTGTAACAGACGTTGTATGTTGAATTGTTGTGTCTTTGTGAAGGTGCGGGAGTGAACGAAGAAGCAGACAGTTGACGTGCAAAAGAAGAAAAGCTCAGGAGGAAGATAAAAAGGATAAAACAGCAGCAGTGTTGAGGAGGATAAGAAGAAGAAGAAGGAGAGGAGGAGGAAGGAAGGAAGGAATGAATGAAGGAAGGAAGGAAGGAAGCAGAGGAGGAGAAAAGATGAGCAGACATGTTTTTATGTCTCTCAGTAATCTTTTACACACATTCTCCTTCAAGGTCGTCTTCCAGCTGCACATCCAGATGTTCACTACATCTTCTAACCCTGCAGGCCAAACTATTCTATATATATATATATATATATATATACTTTATACACCACAATAACAATAATATAATATATACTTTATACACCACAAAAACAATAATAACATAATATATACATTATATACCACAATAACAACACAAACTATTGAAGTACAACACTTGATATAACATGACAACAATAACAAACAACAACATTGTGATGGACATTAGCAGCATTATGGAGGTGACCACCCATCATACTACAGCACAGGGGCCACAAACTTCTTCACTCAGGGGCCACATTCATTCTAACAATTTGGCTGGGGGCGGGCGAACAATATGTGTGTCTTTGTATATATATATATATATATATATATATATATATATATATATATATATATATATACACACACACATATATACTGTATTTATATATATATGTATGTGTGGGAAAAAAATCACAAGACTATTTCATCTCTACAGGCCTGTTTCATGAGGGGGGGTTCCCTCAATCATCAGGAGATTTTAATGGGAGCATTCACATACCATGGTTTATATAGGGCACAGAGTGGGTGGGTACAGGCTGGTGTAGGGGCGTGGTGATTGGCTCATGTGTTACCTAGGAGGTGTTTCCGTCTGTGGCGGCATGCTGTTACAATTTCGCTGCGCTTGTTGAGGGATGACAGGTCTGGACGGTAAATAATAAACAGTTTTTCTTTCAAGCATAGGTTGCATCTTTTATTACCACTATTGTAAGGTGTGCTGGATGCAAGAATTTGCCATGTTATTGAATATTCAACATTATTGTCTTTGAGGTCCCAAATGTGTTTGCTGAGTTCTGTGGTATTCCGCAGGTTTTGGTTCCTGAAAGAAGCCTTGTGATTGTTCCATCTGGTTTTGAATTCTCCCTCAGTTAATCCTACATATGTGTCGGATGTGTTAATGTCCTTGCGTGTTACCTTAGATTGGTAGACAACTGATGTTTGTAAGCACCCCCCGTTGAGAGGGCAATCAGGTTTCTTTCGACAGTTGCAACCTTTGTTGGTTTTGGAGTCGCTCTGTCCGGGGGCCGACGGCTCATTTGCAATTGTTTTGTTGTGGTTTGAGATGATTTGTCGTATATTGTTCATACAGCTGTAGCTCAATTTAATGTTGTTCTTGTTGAATACTTTTCTTAGGGTGTTGTCTTTGGGAAAGTGTTTGTCAATCAGATTGAGGAATTTGTGTCCAATGTTAGTTGAGACGTTTTTGCTGTATGGGGGGTTGTACCAGATGATGTCGTTTCGTTTTCTGTTCTTTTTCGGTTGGTTTCCTGGCGTGGGTTCATAGGTGAGGGTGAAATTGTATCCGCTTTCATCAAGGGCTTTTTGGTACGGGGGGGTTGCTTGGTCAAATTCAGCTTTGCTAGATGACAGCATTGATAGCCTTTTATTAATTCCGGTAGGTATTCTTTTTGTGGTGGTGGGTGGGTGGTTGCTGTCATGGTGCACGTATTGGAGTGTTGTGTTGGGTTTCGTGAATGGTTGGTAGCTGTTATTTCTCAGGTTGAAAGTGACGTCGAGGAAGTTGACGGTTTGCTTGTTGGCTTCAATCGTGATCCGTAGGCCGTTCTCTTTGAAAATTTGGCATATGCGCTTCTTGGTATTCTCGCTGCTCCTTGGCGAGGCACGACACACTGCCAGTCCGTCATCACGGTAAATACCAAGGTATACATATATATATATATGTATACTGTATATATATATATATATATATATATATATATATATGCACACAATAAAATAGACAATAGGAGTATGAAGTACACCATATTAACATAAAATAGACAATATTCATCTAAAGTACACAATAAAAGATGCATGAGATGACATAAAAACATTTTTTTTAAATAGATTCTTACTTCACTTTGTCAATAATTCATCTATTTTAATCCTTTCTTCTTGTTTTTCTAACACACTGAAATCTTTGTAAAACAATACAAAGTACAACTTTTATATACTACACCTCCAATACTGCACATTTATACTACACCTCCAATACTTCACATTTATACTACACCTCCAATACTTCACATTTATACTACACCTCCAATATAAATACTTCACATTTATACTACACCTCCAAGATAAATACTTCACAGTACTTAGATCACTTCACAGTACTTGGACATGTAGAAGTATTAGTTGTGGAAGTAGAGGTGATCAAACATGAAAGAGCTGATCCAAGATAGTACTTGATCTCCACGCTGGTCAGCAAAGTACTGCAGTACTGCAAATATCAAAGCTGTACGCCAAAGTATCTTCTGGCTTATCGTGCTAGCAAACACACTGGACACTTCAAAGCTGCTCACTGTCACACACACACACACACACACACACACACACACACACACACACACACACACACACACACACACACACACACACACACACACACACACACACACACACACACACACACACACACACACACACTGGGGTTGTTGAAAGTGAAGAATGTTGTAGAAAGGACAAACAAGAAAGTGAGGAGAAGGAAGACTTAGTACACACTTACATGCTTAGTACACACTTACTACATGCTCAGTACACACTTACTACATGTTCACTACATACTTAGTACACACTTACATGCTTAGTACACACTTACTACATGCTCAGTACACACTTACTACATGTTCACTACATACTTAGTACCCATTTACTACATACTTAGTACACACTTACCCATTTACTACATACTTAGTACACACTTACTACATGCTCAGTACACACTTACTACATGTTCACTACATACTTAGTACACACTTACATGCTTAGTACACACTTACTACATGCTTAGTACACACTTACTACATGCTCAGTACACACTTACTACATGTTCACTACATACTTAGTACCCATTTACTACATGCGGAGTACACACTTACTACATGCTCAGTACACACTTACTACATATTTATTACATACTTAGTACCCATTTACTACATGCTCAGTACACACTTACTACATATTTATTACATACTTAGTACCCCCTTACTACATGCTCAGTACACACTTACTACATATTTACTAAATACTTAGTACACACTTACTACATGCTCAGTACACACTTACTACATGTTTACTACATACTTAGTACACACTTACATACTTAGTACACACTTACTACATGCTCAGTACACACTTACTACATATTTATTACATACTTAGTACCCACTTACTACATGCTGAGTACACACTGACTACATGTTTACTACATGCTTAGTACACACTTACATATTTAGTACACACTTACTACATGCTCAGTACACACTTACTACATATTTACTACATACTTAGTACACACTTACTACATGCTCAGTACACACTTACATGTTCACTACATACTTAGTACACACTAACATGCTTAGTACACACTTACTACATGCTCAGTACACACTTACTACATGTTTACTACATACTTAGTACACACTTACATGCTTAGTACACACTTACTTCATGCTCAGTACACACTTACTACATATTTATTACATACTTAGTACCCACTTACTACATGCTCAGTACACACTTACTACATGTTCACTACATGCTTAGTACACACTTACATGCTTAGTACACACTTACAACTTGCTCACTACACACTTAGTACATATTTATTACATACTTAGTACACACTTACTACATGCTCAGTACACACTTACTACATATTTACTACATACTTAGTACACACTTACTACATGCTCAGTACACACTTACTACATGTTTACTACATACTTAGTACACACTTACATACTTAGTACACACTTACTAAATGCTCAGTACACACTTACTACATATTTATTACATACTTAGTACCCACTTACTACATGCTGAGTACACACTGACTACATGTTTACTACATGCTTAGTACACTCTTACATACTTAGTACACACTTACTACATGCTCAGTACACACTTACTACATACTTAGTACACACTTACTACATGTTTACTACATACTTAGTACACACTTACATGCTTAGTACACACTTACTTCATGCTCAGTACACACTTACTACATATTTATTACATACTTAGTACCCACTTACTACATGCTCAGTACACACTTACTACATACTTAGTACACACTTACATGCTTAGTACACACTTACTACATGCTCAGTACACATGTACTACATATTTACTACATACTTAGTACACACTTACTACATGCTCAGTACACACTTACTACATATTTAATATATACTTAGTCAACATTTACTACATACTTAGTAAACACTTACTACATATTTACTACATGCTCAGTACACACTTACTACATATTTAATACATACTTAGTCAACATTTACTACATACTACATACTTAGTAAACACTTACTACATATTTATTAAATGCTTAGTAAACACTTACTACATATTTACTACATACTTAGTACACACCTACTACATACTGAGTAAACACTTACTACATATTTATTAAATGCTTAGTAAACACTTACTACATATTTACTACATACTTAGTACACACCTACTACATACTGAGTAAACACTTACTACATATTTATTAAATGCTTAGTAAACACTTACTACATATTTACTACATACTTAGTACACACCTACTACATACTGAGTAAACACTTACTACATATTTACTACATACTTAGCAAACACTTACTACACACTTATTACACACTCACTACAGGCTTACTACACACTCACTAAAGTATATATTTATATATAATATACATTCATACATATAAACCCTATATATATATATGTACTCATACATATATATATATATATATATATATATATATATATATATATATATATATATATATATATATATATATATATATATATATATATATATTTATATATAGGCTTACTGTACATATGAAAATATTGATGTTTTGGTACATTAAGATGTAGTTTCATGTATTACTTCATGTTAGTGGAGTGGCCAATGTAGTACTCAGATGTTGTATTACTTCATTTTACTGACTAATTAGTGACTACTGTAGTAGTGTGGTGTAGTATTACTTCATGTTAGTGGCTAATGTAGTATTTAGATGTAGTATTACTTCATGTTAGTGACCAATGTAGTAGTGTGGTGTAGTATTACTTCATGTTGGTGGCTTATGTAGTACTTAAGTGTAGTATTACTTCATGTTGGTGGCTTATGTAGTACTTAAGTGTAGTATTACTTCATGTTGGTGGATTATGTAGTACTTGAGTGTAGTATTACTTCATGTTAGTGACCAATGTAGTAGTGTGGTGTAGTAATACTTAATGGTAGTGACTAATGTAGTATTTATGTTTAGTATTACTTCATGGTAATGACTAATGTAGTACTCAGGTGTAGTGTT
>NC_084577.2:31865086-31880086 GCF_033978685.3 Nerophis lumbriciformis | reverse complement strand
TCGCCCCCCGACGCAAAATGATTATTAGCATTCAGACAGGTTAAAATGTTGCTAAAACCATCACTTTTCTATCAGTCACAGTGACTTTTCAAAACAAAAATATTACAGCAAAAATCATATGGGTTGATTGACATGTTTATTCTGTAAGCTAACTTCAATAGTTTGAAATTATTTTGACAGTTAATGCCAGTTATCCTGTCAACCTTTCACAAGACTTCAATTTGTTCATTGAAAGTATAAACACTTTTTACAGTAAACAAATGGTAAAACAGTACTAAACAATTCCATAAAAAAAAAAATTGGTGTCATTATTAACTTTCTGTCCAAGCTTGTATAATCTACTGCCTTGTTCAATTGTAAAAAATATTCTGTGCCTAAAATTCACATTTCTATCACAATTATCATACTGTAAACATGGTAAGCTAACTTCATTAAAATTAATAGTCCTGTCAATAGCATGGAATTACAATTCAAATGTAGTTTTTTTGTAAGCCTTTCAAAACAATTCAAAATATGAAAAATTAATGAAAATTAATTGAAGCCATCAGACACTTGAAAAGTGGCACATCACATCTCTAATGTAATCATTTGAACTTTTCAACAGAAATAGCACTGCAAAAATATTAAGGTCATACTTCTGTATTTTGGTAGTTATGCTGTCAACATTTAACAAGATTTCTTCAACTTGGACTTGTTTTAAATGTTTTATGCCACTTCAAGTTGTCAAAGACGTGCTGTGAAATACAGCCGACAGGATTGCGCACCAAACACGAAGCAAGGCCAAAGCGCATGCATGGTGCAGGAGAACAAAGGACTTCTTTCATTTAAGGTTTGTGATAAACCATCAAACTCATTCGTTAAAAGGACTCTATAGTAACATAAAGCGAGTTTTTCTGGACATTATCATGCAAGAAAAGTTTATTTTTGGGACCGCGATCACCGCGTAATGATTTTTAAACGTTGCATTACAAACAATTAACTGTCCCATGTGATCAGCCAGTGCGATTGGAAGTCCATGCTCAATTATTGCCTCCGTAAATAAAACTTCGGCATTTATCACATCCAAAGAATCTGTTTGGGCGACGAAAAACGTTGAAAGTTTTCCACTTGTATCGCTAGCAACGGCATTAGACTTGTGTTTTTTTGTCCCAACGTGGTCTTTTACATCGCTAATTCCTCCGTGTCCGATCGAAAAATCTTGTCTGCACAAGGTGCAATTCGCGTAGTTTTCACCCTTTTTTTTTTTTTTAATTAATGAAAAACCGTATTTTTTATCACTGCAACCGTAACCCGGAATAGGTTGATGAAAACCGTACGAATTACGGGAAAACCGGAGTAGTTGGCAGGTATGTATTTTGGTAGTCTCCATGCTCTGTGGTTTGGATCATGTCTTATGTTAGTTTCTGTTTAAAGACTCCATAGTTCCTGCTTGCACTTCCTTATTTGTTTGTTACCTTGACAACCATTAGTGTCACCTGTTTTACGTCTTGGACTCACGCACCTGTTGCTAATTATGTTCACCTGTCTCTGATTAGTGTTCGGCCGCTCACCTGCTACCCGACCACTAATCAGAGGCATTACCGTATTTTCCGCACTATAAGGCGCACCTAAAAACCACAAATGTTCTCAAAAGCTGACAGTGCGCCTTATAACCCGGTGCGCTTTATATATGGATAAATATTAAGATTCATTTTCATAAAGTTTCGGTCTCGTAACTACGGTAAACAGCCGCCATCTTTTTTCCCGGTAGAACAGGAAGCGCTTCTTCTTCTACGCAAGCAACCGCCAAGGTAAGCACCCGCCCCCATAGAACAGGAAGCGCTTCTTCTTCTACTGTAAGCAACCACCCGCCCGCGTAGAAGAAGAAAAAGCGCACGGATATTACCGTACGTTTCATTTCCTTTGTGTGTTTACATCTGTAAAGACCACAAAATGGCTCCTACTAAACGACAGGGATCCGGTTCATGAAAAGACGCAATCTCTCCATCCGCACACGGATTACTATTTCACAGCAACTGATATTCCTGTGAACCGCACTGTGGATACAACGGGAGCACGTACGGTGAATATTCGCACCACAGGGAATGAGAAGTCATCCTTCACTGTGGTTCTAGCTTGCCATGCTAATGGCCAGAAACTTCCACCCATGGTGATATTCAAAAGGAAGACCTTGCCAAAAGAGACCTTTCCAGCCGGCGTCATCATAAAAGCTAACTCGAAGGGATGGATGAAGAAAAGATGAGCGAGTGGTTAAGGTAAGTTTAAGTTTACGCGAAGAGGCCGGGTGGCTTTTTTCACGCAGCTTCGTCCATGTTGATATACGACTCCATGCGCGCCCACATCACGCTGGTTTTAATATATTATTAAAGTTTGACTGACCTATTTGACTGTTTTTTTGACATTCCTTTAGCGCAGTTAGATGCGGCTTACAACACGGGGCGGCTTATAGGTGGACAAAGTTTTGAAATATGCCGTTCATTGAAGGCGCGGCTTATAACCCAGGGCGCCTTATGGTGCGGAAAATACGGTATTTAAGTTTGCCTTTGACAGTCAGTCGAGTCGGCCTGGCGTCATTGTTTGCTTCATGCAACCTGTCTACGTGAGTTTTGCCTTGTATCTAGTTTATGCTAAGTGTTTGATTCATGCCATGTAGTGATGGGTTGATGAGGCGTCATGAAGCGTTTCAACACATTGCAAAACTGTATTGATACTGTGTCGATACTGTGTCACTAAATACTGACATCTGCTGGACATTAAAAATCCCTACAGGCAACCTATGGACCGACTCAACTGACACTGATTTGATGCCCTAGTACAGGGGTCACCAACCTTTTTGAAACCAAAAACTACTTCTTGGGTACTGATTAATGCGAAGGGCTACCAGTTTGATACACACTTAAATAAATAAATATATTGTCATTTGTAAGTTACACGTAAGTGTGATTTAAACAAGAATAGCTAAATAAATAAATGTATATATATAAAAAAATGGGTATTTCTGTCTGTCATTCCGTCGTACATTTTTTTTTTCCTTTTACGGAAGGTTTTTTGTAGAGAATAAATGATGAAAAAAAACACTTAATTGAACGGTTTAAAAGAGGAAAAAACATGTAAAAAATTAAAATACAATTTTGAAACATAGTTTATCTTCAATTTCGACTTTTTAAAATTCAAAATTCAACCGACAAAATGGAGAAAAACTAGCTAATTTGAATCTTTTTGAAAAAATTAAAAAAAAGAATTTATGGAACATCATTAGTCATTTTTCCTGATTAAGATTTAGAATTTTGATGACATGTTTTAAATTGGTTAAAATCCAATCTGCACTTTGTTAGAATATTTAACAAATTGGACCAAGCTATATTTCTAACAAAGACAAATCAGTATTTCTTCTAGATTTTCCAGAACAAAAATGTTAAAAGAAATTCAAAATACTTTGAAATAAGATTTAAATTTGATTCTACAGATTTTCTAGATTTGCCAGAATATTTTTTTTGAATTTTAATCATAGTAAGTTTGAAGAAATATTTCACAAATATTCTTTGTCGAAAAACCAGAAGCTAAAATATTTATTATTCTTTACAATAATAATAAAAAATTGTTTTACTTGAACATTGATTTAAATTGTCAGGAAAGAAGAGGAAGAAATTTAAAAGTTAAAAAGGTATATTTGTTTAAAAATCCTAAAATCATTTTTAAGGTTATATTTTTTCTCTAAAATTGTATTTCTAAAAGTAATAAGAAGCAAAGTAAAAAATAAATGAATTTATTTCAACAAGTGAAGACCCATCCATCCATCCATTTTCTACCGCTTATTCCAAGTGAAGACCAAGTCTTTAAAATATTTTCTTGGATTTTCAAATTCTATTTGAGTTTTGTCTCTTTTAGAATTAAAAATGTGGAGCAAAGCGAGACCAGCTTGCTAGTAAATAAATACAATTTAAAAAATAGAGGCAGCTCACTGGTAAGTGCTGCTCTTTGAGCTATTTTTAGAACAGGCCAGCGGGCGACTGATCTGGTCCTTACGGGCTACCTGGTGACCGCGGGCACCGCGTTGGTGACCCCTGCCCTAGTATATACAATAATATAAACCAAGTCATTTAGGATTATTTCATATCTTCATTTAAATACAAATATATTTTTATCTTTTTTAGATACAGTCAATAAATAATGTGAACATGTATCATAACATGGAAATCTAAGAGAACGTGTTGTGGATGATTGTGGACTGGGAATTGTTTTAATTTTATTTTTTTACACATTTTTATAAAAAAAGAAAAAGAAAAAAGTTTTTCCGACGTATTACATTTTAGACAATTTTTCTTAGTTATTATTTCTCCGGCTGTAGAAAAGAGCCGCTCACAGGGCACAGAGGAGGCGACACAGTTGGCGTATCGGTCACGTGACCAAAACAGCTCATGATCGGTCACGTGACTTTCTAAAAGCGGTACGCGCACCGACACAGGGTTTTGCTCTATGAGCTCCACGCATGCGCCGATGCATCGGTGTTGCTGGACCCATCACTAATGAGGCGTCATGAAGCGTTTCGACACATTGCAAAACTGTATTGATACTGTGTCGATACTGTGTCACTAAATACTGACATCTGCTGGACATTAAAAATCCCTACAGGCAACCTATGGACCCACTCAACTGACACTGATTTGATGCCCTAGTATATACAATAATATCATTTAGGATTATTTCATAACTTCATTTAAATAAAAATATCTTTTTTAGATACAGTCAATAAATAATGTGAACATGTAAATCTAAGAGAACGTGTTGTGAATGAGGATGCTTGTGGACTGGGAATTTTTTTTTTTACACATTTTTATAAAAAAAAAAAAAAAGTTTTTCCAACGTATTCAATTTTAGACGATTTCTCTTCTTAGTTATTATTTCTAAATATAAATATATGGAATATACTTTTCAAAGACATTCTTTATGTTATTGGGTCTTTTTAGGAGTTGATAAGATGATAAATCTAATCCATTATTATTATTATTATTATTATTATTATTATTATTATACTTATTGTAATGTAATAAGTGCTGCATACATGATCAATAGGAGTCATGTTGTGCTGAGAGAGAAGCAAATAAAGACTGAGAAGTAAAAAAGACTGAGACCCCCCACAGTGAGAGTTGATGTTGAGGAGTGATTGCACTGATGACAAGTGACTTCTTGGAGTCTCCAGACAGCTGACAACTTAGCATGTCAGGCAGGTCACTCATATACACACACACACACACACACACACACACACACACACACACATATATATATATATATATATATATATATATATATATGTATATATATATATATATATATATATATATATATATATATATATATATATATATATATACTGTATATATATATATGGATGAAATGTTGACTAGCATGGATCTAATACACTATCTTCTCTGCCATTGAAACACTGATCTTTACACTTTCACTTTCACTTCTCTTCTTTGGCTCCTCCTCCTCAACTTTGTTGTCACCATCACATCAAACATTTCCTGTTTCAACACTTCCTGTTTCAACACTTCCTGTTTCAACACTTCCTGTTTCAACATTTCCCGTTTCAACATTTCCCGTTTCAACACTTCCTGTTTCAACACTTCCTGTTTCAACACTTCCTGTTTCAACATTTCCTGTTTCAGACTTCCTGTTTCAACACTTCCTGTTTTAAAACTTCCTGTTTCAACACTTCCTGTTTCAACATTTCCTGTTTCAACACTTCCTGTTTCAACATTTCCTGTTTCAAAACTTCCTGTTTCAACACTTCCTGTTTCAACACTTCCTGTTTCAACATTTCCTGTTTCAACACTTCCTGTTTCAACATTTCCTGTTTCAACACTTCCTGTTTCAACACTTCCTGTTTTAAAACTTCCTGTTTCAACATTTCCTGTTTCAACATTTCCTCTTTCAACACTTCCTGTTTCAACACTTCCTGTTTCAACACTTCCTGTTTTAAAACATCTTGTTTCAACACTTCCCGTTTCAATACTTCCTGTTTCAACACTTCCTGTTTCAACATTTCCTCTTTCAACATTTCCTCTTTCAACATTTCCTCTTTCAACACTTCCTCTTTCAACACTTCCTGTTTCAACACTTCCTGTTTCAACACTTCCTGTTTCAACACTTCCTGTTTCAACATTTCCTGTTTCAACACTTCCTGTTTCAACACTTCCTGTTTCAACATGTCCTGTTTCAACACTTCCTGTTTCAACATTTCCTGTTTCAACATTTCCTGTTTCAACACTTCCTGTTTCAACATTTCCTGTTTCAAAACTTCCTGTTTCAACATTTCCTGTTTCAACACTTCCTGTTTCAACATTTCCTGTTTCAACACTTCCTGTTTCAACATTTCCTGTTTCAACATTTCCTGTTTCAACACTTCCTGTTTCAACACTTCCTGTTTCAACATTTCCTGTTTCAACATTTCCTGTTTCAACATTTCCTGTTTCAACACTTCATGTTTTAAAACATCTTGTTTCAACACTTCCTGTTCAACACTTCCTGTTTCAACACTTCCCGTTTCAACACTTCCTGTTTCAACACTTCCTGTTTCAACACTTCCTGTTTCAACACTTCCTGTTCAACATTTCCTGTTTCAACACTTTCTGTTCAACATTTCCTGTTTCAACATTTCCTGTTTCAACACTTCCTGTTTCAACACTTCCTGTTTCAACATTTCTTGTTTCAACATTTCCTGTTTCAACACTTCCTGTTTCAACATTTCCTGTTTCAACATTTCCTGTTTCAACACTTCCTGTTTCAACACTTCCTGTTTCAACATTTCCTGTTTCAACACGTGGTGTATTAGCGATGTATTAGCGACATAGCAGCATTAGCGATGTAGCAGCTGCTAACAACTTGTTTTGCTAATGACTTTCGACACCAAGACGTTATAAGTTAGGCCACGGCCGCCTGATGAGAGTTAGCTGCAGTGTGAGGATGAGAGTTAGTTGCAGTGTGAGGATGAGAGTTAGTTGCAGTGTGAGGATGAGAGTTAGTTGCAGTGTGAGGATGAGAGTTAGTTGCAGTGTGAGGATGAGAGTTAGTTGCGGTGTGAAGATGAGAGTTAGTTGCAGTGTGAGGATGAGAGTTAGTTGCAGTGTGAGGATGAGAGTTAGTTGCAGTGTGAAGATGAGAGTTAGTTGCAGTGTGAGGATGAGAGTTAGTTGCAGTGTGAGGATGAGAGTTAGCTGCAGTGTGAGGATGAGAGTTAGTTGCGGTGTGAGGATGAGAGTTAGCTGCAGTGTGAGGATGAGAGTTAGTTGCCTTGTGAAGATGAGAGTTAGCTGCAGTGTGAGGATGAGAGTTAGCTGCAGTGTGAGGATGAGAGTTAGCTGCAGTGTGAGGATGAGAGTTAGTTGCGGTGTGAGGATGAGAGTTAGTTGCGGTGTGAGGATGAGAGTTAGTTGCAGTGTGAGGATGAGAGTTAGTTGCGGTGTGAGGATGAGAGTTAGTTGCGGTGTGAGGATGAGAGTTAGCTGCAGTGTGAGGATGAGAGTTAGTTGCAGTGTGAGGATGAGAGTTAGTTGCAGTGTGAGGATGAGTTAGCTGCAGTGTGAGGATGAGAGTTAGTTGCAGTGTGAGGATGAGAGTTAGCTGCAGTGTGAGGATGAGAGTTAGCTGCAGTGTGAGGATGAGAGTTAGCTGCAGTGTGAGGATGAGAGTTAGCTGCAGTGTGAAGATGAGAGTTAGTTGCAGTGTGAGGATGAGAGTTAGTTGCAGTGTGAGGATGAGAGTTAGTTGCAGTGTGAGGATGAGAGTTAGTTGCAGTGTGAGGATGAGAGTTAGTTGCAGTGTGAGGATGAGAGTTAGTTGCAGTGTGAGGATGAGAGTTAGTTGCAGTGTGAGAATGAGAGTTAGTTGCAGTGTGAGGATGAGAGTTAGCTGCAGTGTGAGGATGAGAGTTAGCTGCAGTGTGATGATGAGAGTTAGTTGCAGTGTGAGGATGAGAGTTAGTTGCAGTGTGAGGATGAGAGTTAGTTGCAGTGTGAGAATGAGAGTTAGCTGCAGTGTGAGGATGAGAGTTAGTTGCAGTGTGAGGATGAGAGTTAGCTGCAGTGTGAGAATGAGAGTTAGCTGCAGTGTGAGGATGAGAGTTAGTTGCAGTGTGAGGATGAGAGTTAGCTGCAGTGTGAGGATGAGAGTTAGCTGCAGTGTGAGGATGAGAGGTAGCTGCAGTGTGAGGATGAGAGTTAGTTGCAGTGTGAGGATGAGAGTTAGTTGCAGTGTGAGGATGAGAGTTAGTTGCAGTGTGAGGATGAGAGTTAGTTGCAGTGTTAGGATGAGAGTTAGCTGCAGTGTGAGGATGAGAGTTAGCTGCAGTGTGAGGATGAGAGTTAGTTGCAGTGTGAGGATGAGAGTTAGTTGCGGTGTGAGGATGAGAGTTAGCTGCAGTGTGAGGATGAGAGTTAGTTGCAGTGTGAGGATGAGAGTTAGTTGCAGTGTGAGGATGAGAGTTAGCTGCAGTGTGAGGATGAGAGTTAGTTGCAGTGTGAGGATGAGAGTTAGTTGCAGTGTGAGGATGAGAGTTAGCTGCAGTGTGAGGATGAGAGTTAGTTGCAGTGTGAGGATGAGAGTTAGTTGCAGTGTGAGGATGAGAGTTAGCTGCAGTGTGAGGATGAGAGTTAGTTGCAGTGTGAGGATGAGAGTTAGTTGCAGTGTGAGGATGAGAGTTAGCTGCAGTGTGAGGATGAGAGTTAGTTGCAGTGTGAGGATGAGAGTTAGTGGCAGTGTGAGGATGAGAGTTAGTTGCAGTGTGAGGATGAGAGTTAGTTGCAGTGTGAGGATGAGAGTTAGCCACTTGAGTGCGTTTGCTTTCTCTGCGTGAATAATTGATGGCGGAGGACAAAACAAAGGCAGGCAGGCAGGGAGGATCAGATGTTGACTTCATCCTCCACTTGTTGACACTTATCACCCTGCATTTGATACTGCTTGTCCTTCTCAGGGTGACTGCTATACCACACTGTAAAAGAAGTCATGGCTGTGACAGAAGAAGAAGGGGAGCTCGTTTGTACGTTCAAATACAAGCGCTAGTATTTACAGTAGTACTGTACTGTACTGTAGACACCACCTCCTAGTTCAGTAACACAACACAAGTATTTACAGATTGTTGTTTTGGGACAGATGGTGGATGGAGAGAAAACTGGAGGAATACACAACAACAGTAGTTACCATGACAACAACAACAACAGTAGTTACCATGACAACAACAACAACAGTAGTTACCATGACAACAACGACAGAAGTTACCATGACAACAATGACAGTAGTTACCATGACAACAAGAACAATAGTCACCATGACGACAATGACAGTAGTTACTACGACAACGACAGAACTTACCGTACCATGACAACAATGACAGTAGTTACCATGACAACAAAGACCGTAGTTACCATGACGACAACGACAGTAGTTACCATGACAACAACGGCCGTAGTTACCATGACAACAACAACAGTAGTTACCATATCTAGTAACATTCATAATAACATGTAATATTTATATATTTTATATGCACAATGTAAGTATATATGTAGTATCTATTAACATTCATAATAACATGTAATATTTACATATTTTATATGCACACTGTAACTATATATGTAGTATCTATTAACATTCATAATAACATGTAATATTTACATATTTTATATACACACTGTAAGTATATATGTAATGTAGTAACATTCATAATAACATGTAATATTTACATATTTCATATGCACACTGTAAGTATATATGTAATGTAGTAACATTAATAATAAACTGTAATATTTACATATTTTATATGCACACTGTAAGTATATATGTAGTATCTATTAACATTCATAATAACATGTAATATTTACCTATTTTATATACACACTGTAAATATATATGTAATGTAGTAACATTCATAATAACATGTACTATTTACATATTTTATATACAAACTGTAAATATATATGTAGTATCTATTAAAATTCATAATAACATGTAATATTTACGTATTTTATATACACATTGTAAGTATATATGTAGTATCTATTAACATTCATAATAACATGTAATATTTACATCTTTTCATGATTTTAAGTTTTACTTTCACATCACAACGTTCACTTCCCCTTCAACAACAACAAGACTACTAATCATGGCAGACTTGATGAGAGACAACAAAGACTACTTTGGGACAAATGATGATCCAGAAACTTCTATTTTTGAGACTGAATATAAGGAGGATGATCTACAAGTTTTAGGAGCTAAACAGATGCAGCTTTAGTCAAACACTAAGCGTCATGTAGCAGTATTGCTAAGTGCTAAACAAGACAAAACAATCACTTACTGTACAATGTCTGCTCTCACTGTGTTGTGTCGTTAATGTTGTGTTAAGGTTATGTTGTTACCATAGTGTTGTTAATGTTGTGTTAATGTTTGTTGTTAATGTTGTGTTAAGGTTGTGTTAATGTTGTGTTAAGGTTGTGTTGTTACTGTTGTGTTAATGTTGTGTTGTTAATGTAGTGTTGTTAATGTTGTGTTAATGTTGTGTTAATGTAGTGTTGTTAATGTAGTGTTAATGTTGTGTTAGTGTTGTGTTGTTAATGTTGTGTTATTGTTGTGTTAATGTTGTGTTGTTAACGTAGTGTTGTTAATGTTGTGTTAATGTAGTGTTGTTAATGTAGTGTTACTGTTGTATTAATGTTGTGTTGTTAATGTTATGTTGTTAATGTAGTGTTAATGTTGAGTTGTTAATGTTGTGTTGTTAATGTTGTGTTGTTAATGTTGTGTTAATGTAGTGTTGTTAATGTAGTGTTAATGTTGTGTTAGTGTTGTGTTGTTAATGTTGTGTTATTGTTGTGTTAATGTTGTGTTGTTAACATAGTGTTGTTAATGTTGTGTTAATGTAGTGTTGTTAATGTAGTGTTACTGTTGTATTAATGTTGTGTTGTTAATTGAGTGTTATTGTTGTGTTAATGTTGTGTTGTTAATGTAGTGTTGTTAATGTGGTGTTAATGTTGTGTTGTTAATGTAGTGTTAATGTTGAGTTGTTAATGTTGTGTAAAGTTGTGTTGTTAATGTAGTATTAATGTTTTGTTATTAATGTAATGTTGTTAATGTAGTGTTGTTAATGTTGTGTTAATGTAGTGTTAATGATGTTGTGTTACTGTTGTGTTGTTAATGTAGTGTTCATGTTGTGTTGTTAATGTTGTGTTAATGTTGAGTTGTTAACATTGTGTTGTTAACGTAGTGTTAATGTTGAGTTGTTAACATCTTTAGCGCTGATTGTCTTCACGACACTATGGACTATGTGTGTGTGTGTGTGTGTGTGTGGTGGACTATGTGTGGTGGACCATGTGTGTGTGTGGTGGACTATGTGTGTGTGTGTGTGTGTGTGTGTGGTGGACCATGTGTGTGTGAAGAAGAAAGTGTGCATGGAGTGTGTCATTACTGAACCACAACTACTTTTCTGTCTTCAGCAGCTTCTTCCTCACAGCTGCAAACGTGTTCTTCTAAATGTCTTACATTATGTTGTGGCTTTTTCTTCACAACTGCTTTTGCACAACACAATCCACCATCACACTGTTGTCTCAACACAATCCACCATCACACCGTTGTCTCAACACAATCCACCATCACACTGTTGTCTCAACACAATCCACCATCACACTGTTGTCTCAACACAATCCACCATCACACTGTTGTCTCAACACAATCCACCATCACACCGTTGTCTCAACACAATCCACCATCACACTGTTGTCTCAACACAATCCACCATCACACCGTTGTCTCAACACAATCCACCATCACACTGTTGTCTCAACACAATACACCATCACACTGTTGTCTCAACACAATCCACCATCACACTGTTGTCTCAACACAATCCACCATCACACTGTTGTCTCAACACAATCCACCATCACTACATTTGGAAACAATTAAGGTATGTAAATAAACATTCTGTGTAAATAAGTCATTTCACAACATATACGTCTGCGACTTATAGTCTGGTGCGACTAATATATGGAAACATATTTATTTATTTAAAAATTTAGTGGGTGCGGATTATATACCGGTACGCTTTCTAGTCTGGAAAATATGGTAATCTTCCACCAAATGGGGAAAAAAAACATGTTATTTTGTAGACTAACACATACTACATTGCTTCATTTGGAAACAATTAAGATATGTAAATAAACATTCTGTGTAAATAACTCATTTCACAACATATATATCTGCGACTTATAGTCTGGTGTGACTAATATATGGAAACATATTTATTAATTTAAAAATTTAGTGGGTGTGGCTTATATACCGGTGCGCTTTCTAGTCTGGAAAATACGGTAAACTTCCACCATATGGGGGGGAAACATGTTATTTTGTAGACTAACAGATACTACATTTGGAAACAATTAAGGTATGTAAATAAACATTTCTGTGTAAATAAGTCATTTCACAACATATATATCTGCGACGTATAGTCTGGTGTGACTAATATATGGAAACATATTTATTTATTTAAAAATTTAGTGGGTGCGGCTTATATACCGGTGCGCTTTCTAGTCTGGAAAATATGGTAAATTTCCACCAGATGGGGCGGGGGAAACATGTTATTTTGTAGACTAACAGATACTACATTTGGAAACAATTAAGGTATGTAAATAAACATTCTGTGTAAATAACTCATTTCACAATGTATATATCTGCGACTTATAGTCTGGTGCGACTAATATATGGAAACATATTTATTTATTTAAAAATTTAGTGGGTGCGGATTATATACCGGTGCGCTTTCTAGTCTGGAAAATATGGTAATCTTCCACCAAATGGGGAAAAAAAACATGTTTTTTTGTAGACTAACACATACTACATTGCTTCATTTGGAAACAATTAAGGTATGTAAATAAACATTCTGTGTAAATAAGTCATTTCACAGCGTATATATCTGCGACTTATAGTCTGGTGTGACTAATATATGGAAACATATTTATTTATTTAAAAATTTAGTGGGTGCGGATTATATACCGGTGTACTTTCTCGTCTGGAAAATATGGTAATCTTCCACCAAATGGGGAAAAAAAACATGTTATTTTGTAGACTAACAGATACTACATTGCTTCATTTGGAAACAATTAAGGTATGTAAATAAACATTCTGTGTAAATAAGTCATTTTACAACATATATATCTGCGACTTATAGTCTGGTGCGACTAATATATGGAAACATATTTATTCATTAAAAAATTTAGTGGGTGCGGCTTATATACCGGTGCGCTTTCTAGTCTGGAAAATATGGTAAATTTCCACCAGATGGGGGAAAAAACATGTTATTTTGTAGACTAACAGATACTACATTTGGAAACAATTAAGGTATGTAAATAAACATTCTATGTAAATAACTCATTTCACAACATATATATCTGCGACTTATAGTCTGGTGTGACTAATATATGGAAACATATTTATTTATTTAAAAATTTAGTGGGTGCGGCTTATATACCGGTGTACTTTCTAGTCTGGAAAATATGGTAATCTTCCACCAAATGGGGAAAAAAAACATGTTATTTTGTAGACTAACACATACTACATTGCTTCATTTGGAAACAATTAAGGTATGTAAATAAACATTTCTGTGTAAATAACTCATTTCACAACATATATATCTGTGATTTATAGTCTGGTGTGACTAATATATGGAAACATAATTATTTCTTCTAAAAGTTAGTGGGTGTGGCTTAAATACCGGTGCGCTTTGTAGTCTGGAAAATATGGTAATCTTCCACCAAATGGGGGGAAAACATGTTATTTTGTAGACTAACATATATTACATTGCTTCATTTGGAAACAATTAAGGTATGTAAATAAACATTTCTGTGTAAATAACTAATTTCACAACATATATATCTGCGACTTATAGTCTGGTGCGACTAATATATGGAAACATATTTATTCATTTAAAAATTTAGTGGGTGCGGCTTATATACCGGTGTACTTTCTAGTCTGGAAAATACGGTAAACTTCCACCAAATGGGGGGAACAACATGTTATTTTGTAGACTAACATATACTACATTGCTTCATTTGGAAACAATTCAGGTATGTAAATAAACATTTCTGTGTAAATAACTCATTTCACAACATATATATCTGCGACTTATAGTCTGGTGCGACTAATATATGGAAACATATTTATTTATTTAAAAATTTAGTGGGTGCGGCTTAAATACCGGTGTACTTTCTCGTCTGGAAAATATGGTAATCTTCCACCAAATGGGGAAAAAAAACATGTTATTTTGTAGACTAACACATACTACATTTGGAAACAATTAAGGTATGTAAATAAACATTCTGTGTAAATAACTCATTTCACAACATATATATCTGTGATTTATAGTCTGGTGCGACTAATATATGGAAACATATTTATTTATTTAAAAATTTAGTGGGTGTGGCTTATATACTGGTGCGCTTTCTAGTCTGGAAAATATGGTAAATTTCCACCAGATGGGGGGAAAACATGTTATTTTGTAGACTAACAGATACTACATTTGGAAACAATTAAGGTATGTAAATAAACATTCTATGTAAATAACTAATTTCACAATGTATATATCTGCGACTTACAGTCTGGTGTGACTAATATATGGAAACGTATTTATTCATTTAAAAATGTAGTGGGTGCGGCTTATATCCCGGTGCGCTTTCTGGTCTGGAAAATATGGTAATTTTCCACCAAATGGGGGGGGAAAACATGTTATTTTGTAGACTAACAGATACTACATTGCTTCATTTGGAAACAATTCAGGTATGTAAATAAACATTTCTGTGTAAATAAGTCATTTCACAACATATATAATATATATGCGGCTTATATATGGAAAATATGATGAATGTTAAGATTATAAGCATAAAAAATGTCTAGTTCCAGCTGGATTGCAGCAAAAGCTCACTTTCCCACACACTAAAGCAATTCACTTTTGTGAGT